>NW_003303673.1:46324-52548 GCF_000142945.1 Phytophthora infestans T30-4 | reverse complement strand
AGACCCGAAAACACAATTAAGCAGTACAAGAGCAAGCAGGATGGCTTTTGTAAGTGGTGTGGAAATAATATGTTTTTTGACGGGTCACTAGTTTATGAATCGAAGCTTGTGGACTATCTCGACAATTTTGCCATTCGGCGTGGTAACAGACGAAAATAAAGATGTAAGTACTGTAAGGCTTGGATATAAAGCTGTGGATGCGTATGTAAAGGGTAATGGGCCTCTCCATTACATAAGTCGACGGGTGATAATCCGCAACTACGGAGAAATCACTACACCACAACTGCCCCTGTCGCAATGGAAGCCACGGTACTGGTGCCCGTTGTGTCATTTCTTCATTCTTCAATTCACCATCTCGCCACCGTATGTCCAAGCGTCTGAATCGAGCCGTGTCCGACGCTTTTCAGCGTCTCAATCCTCGTAGACGTCGCGAACGTGAGCAGCTGGAGGTACGTAAGCCCATCCTTCTCCTGAATTGTGGTAAAGTGCTTTCTCAGAAATAAGAGAATGGGCCTGACGCGGGGTCACTATCCCGATTCAATGACAATCTCAAGTGATTAGAGAGGATTTGGGTTGGCTGGCACGGATGCAAGTTGCCGGTGGTGGATTAGTCATGACGAGCAGCGCCCGTATGAAGTGACGATGGATCTGGTATGAGCGATGTACGAGAAGGCAAGATCCACCAAGACTTACCTCGGATCCACCCTTACTTGGATTCACCTAAATGGATATGGGATATACTATACAAGAGTGGATCGGGTGTGGATCCTATGAAGGAAGGATGGTAGGTGCCCTCTAAAGGTGGATCTAGTAGCCACGGCTAACGAGGAGTCAAGATCCACCGCGAGGTGACCCGGATCCCATGCTTTCGAGTTAGGATCCAAGGAGGGAGGATCCCGCCTTAAGGGACCTGGATCCAGGGTATAGGTATGATGGATGCAGTGGATCTAGAACTTTCGTGGGACAGTGGAGATCACAGACGGTTGCGAGATGATGTTGGATGAGTGGAGAGCTCAGATCCACGACGAGTGTACACTTTCAAGTGAAGTGAATCCAAGCGACCTGGATCCTGATGAGTGTACCCATAATAGGGTAACCATAATGATTACGCCATGGATCCGGTGGATCTGAAGATAATACAGCTGGGATGATGGGTCAAGGGAAGAAGGGACATGCAGCCGAGCCTGGTAAGGGATTTAGCAGATGAAAGACATAGAAGGTAGAAACCCAGGCAGGTATGGGCTTAAATATCAATACAGTCCTCAATTTGCACAGTATCACGCAAGTGCCTTCCCGCCCTCAAGAACCGGAACTATATTGGCCGTACGAGCTAGGCGAAGGCTGGGAATTGCGAATCTAGTGTTGGTAGTGATAACTGGATAATACATTGGCCAGATCCTACAACCTAGTGAGCTTTTCCTTTACTTGTGCAGATCCGACAGGCTAACCGAATTTACTACTTGGTCGGTTACACCCTAGAGGTTCTCAACTCTCAAGATCCCGTCACAGGAGGTGGCAAGTACGACTTAAAGGACAACACAAAGGCAAGGGAACACACCCGCAAGGCAACCCTACGGCTAGATCCACGATCTAGGCCCCGGATCCATAAGCTCGAATATTCGCTTAGGATACGGAACCATCCACGGACGCAGAGTGAAGATTTTCCACTGCTGCTCCACCCCATCCCCACGTCTCGCCAAGACGCTCAAGCTTCACCACTTGAACTCTTCGGAAGTTAGTGAGAGAGCAAGATCCCGCCCTACCGACGGGTACACAAGGTGAGGAAAGTTCAGCAGAACACGGATCATCGGGGGACCCCCTCCGTTAGTCGGTGTCTGGGCGCAGTTGGTAAGTTGGATCTGGCAATCTCGCAGATTTTGCTGATCCCGCTACACCACAATGGTGCGCGTGCCCGGATCTTTTGGTGACTCGGGATTTCACCGTGAGTCCCAAGAAGATGCTCAAGTGAAGATTGAGCCAGGGGAAGAGGCGTCGTCGGAGGTCGGATCGACGAAGACGCTGCTGAATAAAACAAGATCCGCGAATCGATGGAGTTTTGGGAGGAACTCTGTCGACGGAAGAGAGGTGGATCCGGATCTAGAAGAGAAACCTCTCTATCCTCCCCAGGTCCCCTCGGGGACCCCTGCGGATCTTGACGCAAGTCAAGATCCGCTAACAAAACAAGAGAAAGTGAAGGCGAAACGGCATGCATTTGCAGATTCACCGGTTAAGCCAACACCGTACCTAAACCCAAGCCCGCTAGTCGAAGAAACGAGAAAGAAGACGAAAACGAGTAAGACTACGCGGAAGAAGATGCAAGCTCCAGAGTCGGAAGAAGACCAAGCTGGATCCAGGTCAAGCTGGTCCGACAAGGATCTCGAGTTTGTGTATCGCCACCAAGCTTTACGCGACTTCCTGCATCAAGATCCTGTCATGCAGATCCTGAATCCACGACAGATCGACGATCCAAGGGAACCGGTAAGAGCACCAACAAAAACGGCGAACAAGTTGGTGGCAGTCAAAGATCTATTACGTTTGCTTACGGAGTCAGGCATCGTAGCTGGTGCGTTCGACGCAGAGGATATCTTCGAGCTAGACCTGAATCTCATAGTATCCGCGACGCGGGACCTCTTTGCCAGAGTTAAGTCCATCACCGGAGAAAGGTCGCGCACTATGGATCCGGTGTCGTCGCCGAGGGTCAGCCAAGCTGCATCCTCGAACTACGAATCCGCCGCTGAGGATGAGTCAGACACGTCGTCCGAACCACGACGCATGACTTTAGGACCCTCCGGGGCATCCATGCTGGAAGCGCGGGCGAGGAGCCGAGGACAGGAAGTCCCTGTGAGCGCGAAGGCTCGGGATCCAGTAGGCCCTACGCGTGATCTGACACAATCCAGCCACGATCGAGCCAGATCCGGCAAGAAGCCAGTGGGATTATCGTCAGATCGGGCTCAAGGTAATCGCCTTACGGATCCGGTCTCGCCAGTGGACCAGACGGCCACAGGCTCTTCCGACACTTCCTCGGGCACCCTGCAACGACACTTCGAAGCTGCGATGAGTCGTTTCCTGGCCGAACAGGGTGCACACAAGCTCGGAGGCATGGCAAACCTACTTTGCCGATTGCTGCCAGAGAACGATGCAAGTGTTACCAGTGAAGGAGACAATGTCAAGAGCAGAGAGGAACAAGCGCCTAAAGAAGACAAGGAAGGGAGGAGACGATTCGCAGTTGGTACCAGAGCAATTTGACCTCTACCAACGAACATATATCTGCACTCATGGCTGGAAGAAGCGGAAATCACGCAGTGAAAGGAAGCAGGCCGCGGCCAGCACATACGCTTGACTGACTGTCCTTTCCGGTTCGTAATCCAGTGAAATTTATCACGTGGTGAGCTCCAACTGAAAAACGGAACCTTCGTGCACAACCATAGAGTGTCACCGGCTGCTTTCGCTACTTATCCAGCATCTCGGGGCGTCGCAGATCCACTCGTAGACGCTCGAGTGCAAGGAATGCTATCTACGTTTGAAGATCTACGATTATCTACTTGAACACGATCAGAACGTGATCCAGGTAGACGTCGACAACTTGGTTCGTGACCACGGCTCTAGCATTTCCAGTTTGGACTATAACGACGCAACTGCTCGGGAGATTGCGATATTTGCAGCTGCAGACCCAGAAAATGTCTGTTCAGTGTCTGAAACGGATGCTGGTGAGACCGGTGTGATATCTCTTGTTTCAGCACATATGCGCCGTATTTACAGTCGGTTCAGCGAAGTTCTGCTTGTTGATTGCAGCCACAAGACCAACCGGTACTGCATTAGTTTATTGTCCAGGATTTTTACAGGATTATCCAGGATTTTCCTATACATTATTTCTAGATACAATTACCAGCTTCTTACGTTCATGGCTATGAATGAATTTGGAGAGGGGGCAGTGGTGCAGCAGTCCATAATCGAAGCCAATGGAGACTGGCACATGGAGAGGGCCATAGACCATTTTAAAAGGTCTCATCCTACGCGAATTAGCATGCTTCGAGTCCTTGTCATCGACAAGGATATGAATGAAATTCGGGTTCTAGAATCAAATTTTCCCGAGGCGCGAATTCTCATTTGTCACTTTCATGTGATTAAATACCTGAAAGAGATGCGAGCGAGGCCAGAATTTGGAAAAGTTTCTAGCGAAGATGCAAGTCAGATCGACGGTGCTATTCACAAGATGGTATACGCGGTTTGTGAAGAACAGTACAAGACTGCACACGAGTCTTTGAAAGGACTCTGTCAGCGCATTGGTCTGGTTGGATTTTTTTATTATTTTCAGAAAAATTGGGATTCCTGTCAAGATGGATGGGTTTACTATCTACGATCGATACTGCCTCACTTCAAGAATCACACTAACAATCGACTGGAGAATTTCTTTGGAAAACTGAAGGACGCGGTCGATGGAAGTATGAGTATGGCAGGCTGTGTAAAGGCTCTGATTGCTTATGATCGCCGGGTTGAAAACGAGTACAAGTTTAGATTGTCCCAAATTGGACAGTTTGTTAATAGCAATTACGACGAGGAGATGAGCAACGTGCTACGATTTACAACTCACTTTGTGGCGCAACAAATTGAACACCAGTACGCCACCGCGTTGTCAAAGGCGGCAGTGTACAGCTTCACTGTTGATCCCGACGATGCTGATCACGTGGTCGCTGGAGGAGTTTTCTCGGAGCACAATCTGCGGATTGATGATTGGAGATGTGACTGCGATTTCTCCATGTCGATGTGCTTCCGTGTTGCCATGCCATCGCATACCGCAAGCACACGAATGTTATCGGTCCAGTTATCCCCTGGAGTCGTATCGATGAAAGGTAAAATAGTGATGATTCATGATTTCCCATGATTTTTTTTGGGGAATTCAGGATTTTTTCATGATTTTGATAGTTTTACTCATCTTTTGTACTTATACTAATACTGCATATTTGCATTATGTTCTCATGGTTTGTGGACGAATGTCTAGGTGGACCTGTTCGTCGCGCCATTTGAATAAGGTTATCCAGTTCAGTTATGAGAGTTTACTAATGCAGAACGTGGATCGACAAAAAAAAACTGAGGACGCACTCAGAACGATATCGCGAAGCGGTGAAGGCCACTCACCTTATCGCTAATGAAATGGCGGATATAGAGAACGAAGTGGAGTTTGAGGAATTGCTTCGGTTCGTTTTAGATCAGTGGAGGAACGTGCGCCAGCGGAAAAGTATACCGATGAGTAATTCGGAAGGTGGGGATGAATGGCAAGGCGATGAACAGTGCGGTGATGGAGACGAAGAGAATGCAGATAAACAGATCCTGTACGTAATTTCACAGAAGATGCCATCCAGGCAGAGTTCAACATTAGTTTGAGCGAAGGTGAAGAAGCATACGAATCGAGTGGGAAGGTGAAGATTCGGCTCAATCCCAAGGCCAAAAAGGTGGGTCGACCTCAAAAACAGAAGAAATCGACCAGCGCCGGCGAAAAAAAAGGTCGAAAGTGGTATGAGGCCTCGGAAGCAGGGCGGAAGGTCGCAGGAGAGGTAACTTTGAGCGCTTTAATTAGCTCTCTGGACCGTGAGCAACCGGGGTTGATGGAGACACGAATGCGTTTGTCTGGGGTTGACTTATGAAACACGGCGAGGCCGAAAACAAAAAGCCTAAGTTTAAAATCCTGACAAATCCGGTTCTCATCCAGGACCCATTCTACATTCACCCGGAGAAGCTATTGGATGCTTGTATGAAGCTCCTTCCGGTGTCGAACACAGCAAACCATGCCATATCCATAGATGATTCTCAAAATAGCCAAGACACCGGAGCTATTCAACTTCAAGGATCCATTGAGACGATTTGGATAAAAGATGTGGGCAATTTTTCGCGAGCTCAAATTGAAACCTTCAAGAGAGTGCATAATCTTCTGCAATTGGTGAAACTTGGACTGGATACGCATAAGTGGCTCGTACAAGAAGGATGTCCTTCACTACCGGCTGAGTACCACGCAATTGCGACCTCAGTTGCCGACGAAATCCTGTCCACCTACCCAAAGAAGAGAATCGAGGGCCTTCCGAACCTATCTGATTTCCAGTATGCGCTGCTCTACAGAGCTTCCCCTCCAACATGGCTAACAGATGCCTCGATAAGGGCTTTGTGCATTCGGCTCTGCGAGGATTATTCTTCGTGCAGATTTGCAGGCTTTCAGTCAGCAGTAGCAAGAT
>NW_003303673.1:39847-46224 GCF_000142945.1 Phytophthora infestans T30-4 | reverse complement strand
GTCGTTGAAGCTCGTGCCAAGCCTGCGTTCAAGTACTAAGCAGCAGTTCAAGCGCGCAGTGGAGATGCATCTCGACTGGTCCAACCGCATTCCAACTCCATTCGTGACGTTGTTTGGGACAAGAGAACACGCAGTCAAATGGGCGAAAAGCCACTTCGAACTTGGATACGACGACGTATTTCTTCTGAAAATTAATGCGTCAAAGCTGGGGTCAATTTTTCAAGCGCGGTACTTAATTCAGGACCCAGATTTCCACAATGACGTGCAGTTCGCGCCTCCCTTGTTTACACGAGAGGAAGCGCGAACGCTGGCGGTACTCGTAGTTCGCCGGAAGGAACGCGGCTCGGAGCTGTTCACACAGCTGAGCCTAGGATGTGAAACATCTAGGGGATGTTGCTTCCCGTGTATACACCCAACTCTTAGCACGGCCGCTAAGGTTGGAGAGTGCAAAAGCAACACGAAGTTGCTCGGTCGAGATCAGAGCCGCGTCCATCGCGAGCTCTACTTCTCGGACCCAGAAGTGAAGGTTCTCGCCTTCCTTCCCTTCATACGGCTTAACCTTCAGCCGTATTGGCTTCGGGTGAGGCGGATTTGCTTCCGCCGCCGGAGCCTGCAGGTTCTCCCGCACATGCGCGATGAGGCCCTGCTCGTACGCGTCGAACGCATTGACGCGCTCGAGCTACTCGGCCGGTGTTGACACCACCAGGCTCTGCAAGGCCTCCATCCCGAAGATGCCTGCCATCTTCCGGACCGACTCGAACTAAGAGTCGTTCATATGGGAGAAGTCGTTCCTATTCATGGCAACGAACTTCGGAGAGGTTCAGGTAGTCTACCCGCGGTGGCGTGGATTGACTACGAGTCCTACCAAGTGTAACGGGTCACACAGCACCTTGCGCTAGAGGAAGTTAACTTCCGAGAGTTTACAAACTCTCAGTGAACGGCAGTTCACAGGTTCCCTTTTATCGAAAGGGAGCGAAGTGACCTATTTAAGGTAGAATGTAAATTGAGTATATTTATAGGTAGATAAAGGGTTAGTGTGTACGCGTTTGAATGTATCGCAGTTTATGACCGAATACACACCAAATATTATGTTGCGTTTGTAATAGCCCACGAATTGCACGCTATTGCTCAAGCGTCTTTCTTCTTCTTTTATTCGACCAGCTTGAGCCAGCTCCTTTGCTTTTCTTCAAAAGTCTTCGCGCGCGTCCTTGGCTCGCAGTCTCTGCTCCCTTTGACACATCGGCTCTTTCTCACGACGGAGTATAGTTCATTGTTTTTTTACTGTGTGCATTAATACCCTACAGGAAATTTACCTAGCCATGAACCATTGAACTGTACGAGATGGAACAAATCTCTATATATCATCTTAATAAAACGTGTTTTTTACTTGTAGCCATGAGAGCTGCACAGTCCATCGGATTTAGCCGGTTTAGTGCACTCCAAGTGGGAGCATCGCTTGCCTCCGCCGTGTTCGAAGCACCTGCCACCCGACCGGACAGTCTTCACACAGTTAGGAAACGTACAAGCTCTGGATCCTCCGTGCGTCGTGCATAAACCTTGATACTGAGCGCTCTTAGTGCAGCCAGATTGAGAGCATCGCTTGCCTCCGTGGGTTACACACAGTCCTTGTGACTGAGCGATCTTGGAGCAGCCCATGTGGATGCACAGCGCCCGCTTGCGCGTCCTGACAGGCCTATCTGCCGACTTTTCACTGTCCGTCGTCTCCACAGAGTCCCGTTCAGAGCTGTTCTCCTCCGTCTTGACTCTGTACGTATCTAGAGACCACCCTCCAAGCAGAAGTGACATCATGGACCCACCACTTTGACTCGGCTTAACCGAAGCGGTCGATGGCGTATGCTCCAGCTTGATGACGTTCTCGTCTCCTGACCACGTCGGAGCGTCACTCTGTGACATTGATCCGTTGATTTTTGTCTCCTGCGATCGAACAGTCGACGTCTTAACTGCTGTGGGCATCACCGACGCCGCCGACATCACAGGCGGCAGGTTCATAACGTTAGGGTCTTTTGGCCAAGCCGGATTGTCACTATGTGGCATGGATCCGTCGCTTTGAGTCTCCTGAGATACAGAACTCGACGTGGCTATTGCAGCTGGATCTGTCGAGAACTTGGTGTCACTTACAATCCAAGTCGACGTGTCATTATAAGGTATCGGAGTCGAGTCGTGGTGTCCTAAGCTCTGAGACGTGATAGCTCCAGGAGAGACCTTGTCATCCGGTATAGGTCCTGTATACAGAGCAGGAGTATGCACGCCGTCGCCCTCTATATCCTGTGGCCACTCGTTCAACAGCAGCGACATCATGGACATTCCACTCGAACTCGATAGTGCCGCTTTGTCCTGCTTGACTGATGGTCTCTTCGTGCCTGATGGTTTGCGTCTCCCTCCTCCGTGGTCTCCACACAAACCCTTAGACGTCACCGTCTTGCTGCAGTCTGGATACGTGCACACTCGACGTCCACCGTGCGCCACACACAGGCCTTTGTATTGCGCCTGCTTCTCGCAGCCTGACTGATTGCACTGACCTAACGACCCCGTGTGAGTTCTGCAGCGTCCGCTCGACTGCGCCTTGTTACTGCAGCCTGCAGTCGAGCAGCGCTCGCCGCCCACGCCCCGCCCGCGACCTCGTCCGCCTTGGCCCATCCAGCTATGACACGCAAGAGCTATCCTCGCTCTAATAAAAGACTGTCGACAGATTCTAAAATTAGCCGCTATAGAAGTGTAGCTCAAAATAAGAGCAGGTCGTCTTCGCTGTCTTATAAAATATTTCGCCGATTTTATTAAAAAAAAACTAGCTATTAATATATTGAAATTTATGCGACGTAAATTTTGGAATATGTCTACTACAAGTGGCTCTAGCCCGCGACGCAAGACGCCTCCGAAGCTCGCTACTTCATGTGCTGCAATTGACACAACCTCCAGCGTAGAGGAAGAACTCGGCGGGAAAGTCCTTTGTCGATGGAGTCCTAAGACCGAAGGGCCAGAGTTGTTGGTAATGCAGGGAGATCTTACTTGTTGCAAGGCCGACGCCATCGTCAACGCCGCAAATACTCGTTTGATGCATGGAGGGGGCCTGGCTGGAGCTATTGTACGTAGTGGGGGCTCGTCCATTCAGCAAGAGAGCAGCAAATGGGTCAAAGACCACGGACCATTGACAGTCGGAGACGCCGTTACTACTGCGGCTGGCAAGCTTACCTGCCAGCATGTGATCCACACTGTAGGACCCAATGTGGGGAGCGAGACTTTGACGTCGGAGCATGCGACACAGCTCCGTCATGCAGTGTGGAGTGCGTTACTGGAGGCAGACCGACTGGAAGTGAAGTCTGTGGCGGTCCCTGGGATATCAACAGGAATATTCGGATACCCGAGAGATTTGGGGGCTAAGGAGATTGTAACGGAAGCAGCTGAATTCTGCAAGGAGAAAGCGGGCTCGACAGCGTTGAAGAGGATTGCGTTGATGAATATTGATGACCCGACGGTGAAGAGCTTCGTGGAGGCGGCGACCGATGAGATGGAGGAGAGTGGGAAGAGACATAAGGATCTTAGCGAGGCGCTAGCGGGACTCAAAGTTCGCGAGTAAGAAAGAAATGGCTGAGTATTATCGTATTGTCGTTGTATCTGTTTCGAGTCGAGGAGGAAAACAAACGTACTACCTTCTAGCTCTTTGCCGGAATTCCTAAAACTCCGCGATGATAAGTCCAGAGGATTGCTGAAGTTAAAAATATCTATGCAAATTCCGGATAACCCAAAAATAAATGTATATTTCGAGATCAGTGGACCGTCCATTACTCAAATACCTACATTTCTCTAAAAAATCACTATTATGGACTTTTTGTTGCTGTTGTGCATATGGAAGATGGGCCACGTAAAATTCTTTTTATCAGTCACGAATGGTTAGGCACTGTGGGCGCTTTCGTCTTTGAAAGTCTCATGTCCACCTTTTTACAACTAACATGGTTGCGGCCGTAATCATGGATCATGGATCTCAGGCCCATGTTTTAGGCTTCTGAAGAGCTTAATGTGCTTTTTATGGTGAAGGAAGTTGAAACAAAAGAAAGTGAGAGCTTGCCAACCAGCACACTAATACCGTAACCCCGATAAGTTTCACTGTATTGCAGCTGATAGAAAAAAAGTTCTGTATTATTAAAATCATGAAATATAATTTCATGTTGCAGTACCTGCATGGAGTCAGATACTGTGCCATGTACAATTATCGGTGTGAGCACGGCCAACAACAACTCGGTTAGCACAAAGGTTATGAGCCTAAAGCTTGCCCATGATAAGATAATTTGTACGAAATCTGATGTTCACTAACAAATCAATTATGTACGTGTGGTGAATAGCTCGTATGTTCGATGAGATAATTCTGTCTTGACCAAGATAATTTACTACAATTATAAGTACACGACTAAAAAAATAGCGGTGGAGATGACCTTGAGGGCTACTCGAATTTAAATTATTAAGAAATGTCTAACTTTGAGCTATTAGAGGGCCAATTGTTTTTGAAAATACAGTTAGTTGATTGCGGTTTTGGAGCGCCGTCCTTACAATAAAAAATGCAGAGTTTTGGCACATAATCAATCGACTTGAGTACATTGAACTCTCCAAAAAGCGTAATTGTATATGAACCAGAGTCTGGCTCAGTTTTGCTGAAGCTAAAAATTACAGCGACATCATAATCTCCGTGGGAATTCACAGTTTTCATTGACCTTGGTCGCCGCTGATACAGTAAATCTAAAGAGTATTCTTACGTACAGACGCTACTGTCTGCAACTGATCACTGACTGCCTTTACAGTTTTCCCCTTTTGGACGCTTTTTCGCCCTTCTCACCAATATTGCCTGCTAACACTTCTGTATGCAGACATCTGCGATCATGACTCTCTATTGGCAGATAAAGCAGCGTGCAAGACTTTAGAGATTAAAGGCTGTGAAATTCGATTCGTACGGAGGTCTTGATTCACCGAAGCTGTGCGTTCTTTTTATTTTCAAAAGTGTATGGGAAATGATATTGAAATGTGAGCCTACGATTACAGTAGCGGTACAAGATCATACTGAAGGATTTGAATGTAGTGGTCCAATTTGCCAGCACGCAGCAACATTTCTGTACGGCGGACACTTAATCAACTGAGCTCCAAGGAAACGCCTCGTAGCTATCATTGAACTTCACTTTCCGAATTCCTTCCCCACCAACAGCTCAGCACCAAAGTATGCGATCACACTTCTTGGTCATGGTCACTGCGGCCTTGCTCACCAATTACGAGGCAGTAGTAAGAGCTTCGAACGCACGCGATCCTCGCGTTATCAAAAAAGATAATGTGAACGATTGAGCCATAGACCAATCGATTAGAGCGACGTTCGCGACGACAGCGGAGACGAAGACAGGAGTATTAAATCCCTTCTCAAATACATCGGATTGAAGCGCATTGACTTCAACAGGAGGCAGATTTCAATGCAGCAATCAATGGGATTACGAACAATTCTGAAGACGGAAGAGCGAATTTGATTCATGGGACGTTCAAATACCAAGACCAATAACGTAGCAAAACGTGGGATATGACGCGCTAGAGACCGATAGCTCAGCAAATGGAGCACACCTGAGTGGGGAGGAGCTGATTGCGTTTGAGTTTTGGGGGTTTTATTTCCACCCTCATCCTTTAAGCTGTAAAGATTGACTAGAAGTCTCAAAATTTGAAAACAATTTAAAATCGGTTTTTCATTTGTACCGGTATTACACTAGTACCCCCGATTTGTAAAATACTGTTTTTATTTTGCATTCCGTAATTTTACGTGGTCCACCCCAAACACGCACCAAGTCCGTCGCAAGTGGCAAAAGATGATCGGGGACTTCGAGTACCTGCAGCAGCGCGTGGCGCTCCGTGTGGATGTCATGCGGCGCCACGTCGCGGGGGTGGCCGAGGTGGTGCTGGCTCCCCGAGCCGCTGAGCTGCGCGTCCTGCGGCTGCACGCGCGGCAACTCAAGGTGAAGAGCGTGCGCATTAACGACGTCGAGGCCAACTTCGAGCAACTTAACTTCCTAGACGAGATCGTGGACGAAAACTACCGCGACTTGGCTACATTCGACCTGTTCTACCGTGGCGCTATCGTCGCCTCAAAGGAGGGCGAGCTGATCATCGAAATTCCGAGAGACGTCACGTTCCTAGAAGACGAGGAGGACGACGAGGACTCGAGCAACTTAAGAGATCAACAAGTGGAAAAAGACGACGACGACGACGAAGAGACAGAAGTTGGTACTCATAAAGAACAAAAGTTGGTACTCGATGCCTGGGACGTCGATCGCCTGCCCAAAAGCTCCACAGAGTTTTGAAGGCTCGAACAAAGCGGGCTCCTTAGCAACACGGAG
>NW_003303673.1:18737-32218 GCF_000142945.1 Phytophthora infestans T30-4 | reverse complement strand
CGAACGCGAGCCTGAGATCTTTCTGGAGAGACTCCAGAGTGGGGAATGCGTCGTGATCAACGACAAGTTTACCGAGGGCCCATTCCTTGGCCTTCCCGGACAACCGGGACAATAAGAAATTGACCTTTGTCCCTTGCGCTTCGATCATTCTCGAAGCAATCGCGATGTCGATCTCGCGAAACCACCGGTTCAGCGGGAGGCGATTCGCTCCTTCACCGGAGTAGGTAGACGTCTCTAGCTTCACGACATCATTTTTCGAGGAACGCGCGGGAGTTGTTGCTCGCCGATTCGCATCGGCTAGCTCGCGTTCCATGAACTCTTGGGCTGCTTGGCGTTGTTGGTCGGACGTCGCTGAGCCCAGCAGCGACGCGATTACAGCCTCACCAGACACCGCCGCGGGGCGGTGAAGGGCTTCCCACTCGACACGAGTGAGATGAGGGAAAGCAGCATGTTCCAGGGTCGGCCCTGGAGTTTCAGACGTCATACCTTGGCTCATCGTGAACTTGGTCATGGGAAGGACTCCAAAGTGCTACCAGGTGTAACGGGCCTGGGGTGTCCGTTACTTGCTTACACGTAGTGATGAGGAAGCGTACAAGTCCAGTGATACTGAAACCAAGTACTTAGTCTGAAGGGAAATCAACTCTGTTTTTGTTTAGGTCCAGGGCGGCTTGCCCTGACCACTCAAATACACGTCAACTCCTTATTGGTTGATTATGGGTCTGGCTCCCCATATTTCAACCAATAATGTGACGACAGTTCAGCACACGCTACTCGTGTGCTGCTGCACCTACTTTTGTAATGCAAATCTACCTACTTATGTAATGGTGTGAACCACTACAAAGAACCTATAAAACTACCTACATATGTAGCTTGAGAGGGCCCATTACACACATAGTCGTTAGTTACCACCTCTTCTTGAGTCAGGCGCAACTCGTCGCGGAGCCGATCCAAGCTCTCGTCCGCGGCCGCACTAGCAGTTTGAGAATCTTCCAGATCCCGCTCGAGGTCATGGATCCGGGATTGGAGCTGGTGGATCTCGGATCCGGCAAGCACCATCTCCCCAAGGAGGTGGTCGTTGTCGTCTCGCATGCCATCCCGCTGACGGGAGGCGCGATCCAACCGTCCAGTCAAGTCGCGGATCTCGACCGCTTGATCGGCCAACAAGAGTCGCAGATCCTGTGAACGAGAGGCCGCACGGTGCTCCCACGGATCTCCATAGCCTGGTCCTGGACCTGGGCTCGCAAGGTTTGGAGTTGGGTGGCGTGCGAAGACGCAGCTTGGTCGCGAGCATCTTGGGCCGTCTGGAGCTCCGCCGTCAAGGTTTGCACCCGATCGGAAAGAGCCTGGGCTAGAGCCCGCAGATCGGTGGGTGACATTGAGGAAGGGCTGACCGGAGGAGTGGTGGATGGGGCCTTGCCCGGCGATTTGCTGGTACGCTTGGTGGGAGACATGTGTCACGTAGAGGAGGTGGATGCTGGTAGTGCACGTCGTGAACGCTGTTGTGCAGCGCCGACCACGTCCAGGAGGCGATTGTGATGAAGTGCTTTCTCAGAAATAAGAGAGTGGGCCTAGCAAGGGGTCACTATCCCGAATCCGTGACAATTTCAAGTGATTAGGGAGGATTTGGATCGTCCGGCGCGGATGCAAGTTGCCTGAGATGGATTGGCCATGACGAGCAGTACCCCGTATGAGACGACGGTGGATCTGGTATGGGGGATGTACGGGAAGGCAAGATCCACCAAGACATATCTAGGATCCACCCTTACCTCGGTTCACTTAGGTGGATATGGGATATACTATGTACGGATGGATCGAGTGTGGATCCTATGAATGAATGATGGTAGGGGTCATCTGAAGGTGGATCTAGTGCCCACGACTAACGAGAAGACAAGATCCACCGCGAGATGGCCCGGATCCCATACTTCCGAGCTCGGATCCAAGGAGGGGAGGATCCCGCCTAGAGGGACCTGGATCCAGGATACAGGGATGGTGGATGTAGTGGATCGCAAACTTTCGTGGGACAATGGAGATCACAGACGGTTGCGAGATGATGTTGGATGATTGGAGAGCTCAGATCCACGACGAGTGTATACTTACAGTGAAGTGGATCCAAGCAACCTGGATCCGGATGAGTGTACACATAATAGGGTGACCATAATGATTACGCCATGGATCCGGTGGATCTGAGGATAATACAGCTGGGATGATGAGTCAAGGAGAGAAAGGACATGTAGCCGAGTCTGGTAAGGGATTTAGCAGGTAAAAGACATAGAAGGTAGGAATCCAGGCAGGTTTAGGCTCAAGTATCAATACAGAACTCAATTTGCACAGTATCACACAAGTGCCTTCCTGCCCTCAAGAATCGGAACTACATTGGCCGTACGAGCTCAGAGAAGGTTGGGAATTGCAAATCTAGTGTTGGTAGCGATAACTGGATAATACATTGGCCAGATCCTACAACCTAGTGAGCTTTCCTATACACGTGCAGATCCGACAGGTTAACCGAATTTACTACTTGGTCGGCTACACCCTAGAGGCTCTCAACTCTCAAGGTTCCGTCACAGGAGGCGGCAAGTACGACGCAAAGGAAACGCAAAGGCAAGGGAACACACCCGCGGGGCAGCCCTACGGCTAGATCCACGATCTAGGCCCAGGATCCATAAGCTTGAATATTCGCTTAGGATCCAGAAACAACTACGGACGCAGAGTGAAGATTTTACCACTGCTGCTTCACCCCATCCCCACGTCTCGCCAAGACACTCAAGCCTCACCACTTGAACGCTTCGGAAGTTACCGAGAGAGCAAGATCCCGCCCTACCGACGGGTACACAAGGGAGGAAAGCTCAGCAGAACACGGATCATCGGGCGCCCCCTCCGTTAGTCGGTGTCTGGGCGCAGTTGGTAAGTTGGATCTAGCAATCTCGCAAATTTCGCTGATCCCGCTACACCACAACAAGCTACTGCAACGACAAATTGTATATGTATTTGAAGAACGACATGAACATGATTACGCTGTGGAAGTGGATTAAGAATAAGAAAACATGAATGCCGACAGAAGTGCGACCACTGAAAACGAAACCTCGCTGGACCCCTCAACAGTTACCTGGGATGTCGGAGAACGTTGTGGAATGTGCAGCGAGGATTCAAAGTGACTCCAATTACCTGGCAGCGGCGGCCAAAAGTGTCAACGAAGTTGAGTCCCCACTCTCCTTCTCCTCTTCGTCGGGAAGCTGAACCTCAGCAGCTGGAGTCGCATCCGCAGCTTGCGAACCCTCGGCACCAGCTTCAGCCGGAGAAGCAGTCAGAGCAGGACGTGGAGTAAACGGTGGCGAGTCAAACAGGTCGCGCCAGGTCGGAATAAGTTCAGGTGGAGCCAGAGCCGGATCGACGACCACGCTGCGGTACACATCCACAAAGTGGGTACCACGAGGATTGAAGAACTCTGTATTGCACTGACACGGGAAGTACGTGGTGCTGTACGGGTGCTGGTGCGACGCGTTCATCCATCCAGTACGCCAGGGCTGGCGAGCGTCGAAAGCCGGAGCTTCAGAAAGCCAGGCAGAAGTCCGTGGAGCGAACGACAAGTTTTCGATAGGATATCACGGCTTCGACGGTTCCAAGAGCAGCTCGGGCCGAATGAACGGTGGGTCAGAGGAAGCAGGAGAAACCGAGTCATGACTCCACGCCATGTACTGCTCGCGGTATTTGTTGCGAAGACGATCGGCCCGACGGTCGCGCTCACTGAAGCGCTTCTTCAACAGAGCCCTTAAGACCTTCAAGAGCTCCTTGTCGTGTGCGACCTTCTTGGGTTCCTCGACGAGACCCCCTCGATACCAGCTAACTGGAGCCAATGGAGATGCTCCCATAACGCGAGCCCGAGGCCACCCTGCTTGCCGCCGTCACCCCGAAGATTCGCCCAGATCATCTTGAGGCCGGGGTCTCGATGGGGGCCACGCTTGGAAAATAGGGATGCTTGGGTCGAAATTGATGGTGTCGAAGAGACACGCCTGAAGGGGATAGAGCCGCCAGAGTTGCTGGTACGGATGATCGGGATTCGAGTAGTCGAAGTACGCTTGGAGGCCTTCCAATGTCGTACGGACGATTATTTCACCGGCTGGTTCCGGTAGGGTCATGCTCAAGAGACGCTCGAAACACTTCTTGACACCCGCATCGGTGAGCTCCATGTCCAGATACCGGAGAGCCCACGGTGACAAGGTGGACGAAGCCGGCACCGTAGGGCGAGCACCAGGCAGCTCGCGGTGAGGCAACGGCTCAACCGACGGTGCGCCGCCACGACGCGGCACCGAAGTGTAGGTGGCGTAATCTGGCGCCCAGACCCAGCATCGAGAGTTCGAGAAAACGGGTGTGACGGGGTCACACAGCACCTTGCACAGAGGAAGTGCTTAAGCCCGAGTGAACGTTAGCCCACGTGTTCCCGGCCTCAAAGGGAACGGTTTGCTACTTAGAAGAGTAGATTTAAGACTGATATATTTATAAGTAAGGTTAGCTTGGGTTCCATACAAACTAGAGGTTACCTATAGTGGAGCTAAGTAGTCATGCTCTGACTGGCTCCGAGAGCACCTGGTACCGTGTACCAGGTGTCCGCAAGAGTGACGGGACACTCTTTGTAACCTGAGGCACACTGGATTGTACCCCGTTACATCCTCCCCCACTTAAATGAGAATCACCTGATTCTCCAATCACAACTGATTCTCCAGTCAGAAGGGAGAGAATTAAAACACCAAAAGGTGAATTCTCACACTGAGCAGTCACGAGACTGGCGCGGCTCTCAGTCACACCCACAGTGTCTTGTGCTCCCAAAGCTCACCGGGATTTGCATCCCTATGCTCACAGCTGTGTTGGCCGCAAAGCCTACACTCAGAGCTGCATTAGCTCCTGCGCTAGCGCGCGTACAGTGCTTTGGCACAGGGTGCAATAGCATCCGAACGTGTGGCATTCGCCCACAGTTCGCACCAGAGGACACGACAGTCCTCGCGAACGCGTCCAGAGCATGGTGTCTCCCGCGAGGGACGACACCGAGAAGGCCAGCACCTTCCCCAGCACTAGAGGGAGCTCTCCGCTCACCTCGGGCCATGTCTTTGGCCCCAGCAAGGATCCATCCTTGCGGGCAGAGCTTCTGCCACGCTCACTTCGCATCTTGGCCGTCATATCAACGGCGCGTAGGTGTCTCCCATCGACACGATGTACCGTACGGTACTAACCTTTGGTGCGGTACGCCCACCACAAGGTTGCCATGCTTGGCGGCAACAGCTTCTGCTGTGCTGTCGCCTGAACTGAATCATGGCCAGTGCTCGTATCGTGCACGACGCATGTGCAAGCACAGTGTACAGGTCCATGGGCCCGTACACGAGGTACGCTATGTACGACACGTACCACAGCTACCATAAGTGCTCCGTACACTTCAGGTGTGTCATGCCCGACGAGTTCATTATGTGGAACTCCCGGCTGCTGTCAGTGGAGGGAGACAACTACCATGATGAGTTCGACCCAGATGATCTGGATGGCCCATCCCCTTCATCAGCGGCGATAGCAACAGCCGCAGCCGGGGCAGGTGGATCGTCCATGGTCCAGAGGGTACGGATCTCAGCCATATCGGATCTGAAGGAGTTCACGGGCAAGGATCAAGATGAGGACCGAGCGAGAACATGGATCAGCAAAGTCAAGTCGGCCCTCATGAGAGATCAAGCGTCGGATGCCTAAAAGTGTTTGACCTTTGCGGATCTGCTAGCGGGGCCAGCCAGGAACAGCTGGGCAGATCCATCAGGAACAAGTGGCCAGATTTGCTGCGCAGTTTCCAGACCCAGTACTGTGGATTGGGAGTGTCGGTGGCACGACAATACTACCACGCTCACCGCAGATCGGATGAATCCCCGCTGGAGTATCTACATCGTCTAAATGTGGCCGGTCTACGGGCCCAAGTGAAGATCAAGGATGGGGGATCCAAGGTACTACGGGAACACGTGGATCATTTCATCGAAACTTTGGGAGATGTGGATCTGGCCGATAGGCTGACCCTGTTACGTCTTCCAGACGCAGATGGACTTGAAGAAGTATTACGGGCTGTGGATCGCGCGAAACACCGCCAGAAGCAGGCGGCGGTCGGATCCGGCAAGTATCGCCAAAAGGATCCGACGCCCACGGCTCCAGCTCGACGCGTCCACTAAGTCGCGGCGCCCGACTCAGGAACGGAATTGGGATCCGATGGATCGGACTCCGACCCAGAGAATTATCGCCGAGTCTGTATCACTGCATCCAACGATCGAACGGCGAAGACCGGAGACAACTCGCGGTCGGGGGATACCGTACCCGGGAACCGTGGGATGTACAGATCCCGAGATCGCATGAACGGGACAGGACAAATCAGGTGCTCGCAGTGCGGATCCCGGAAGCACACAGAGTCTGGATGTTGGAAACATCTGGTCTGTGAGAAGTGTGGCAAGAAGGGTCATCCCGGAGGTCATTGCTTCCACGTGTGTCGCGGTTGTGGCGAGATTCATGACGTCGGCAAGTGCCCGATGGAAGAGTTCTACAACCAGATCCGCCAGTGGTTTGATCCAGCCAAGCACAGAGGGATGTTGCCAGAAGTGGCCGAGAAGATGTTAAACTAGGACGCTCGCCGGGTTTGAATCGGTACGAGCCGAGCGTTCTAGGTATTGCATTTATGCATTTGTGAACAAGACATCGCTAGATCCAGGTAGCAGGACCCTAGATCCAGTCGATAATACACGTGATCTACATGAACTGTCAGCTGCCAAGGTTTCTAGTTGGCGCCAAGTGGATGAATTCGCCAGATCCGAAGTCCCTTCAACATTGGATCTACAGAGGGGAGAAACGCGCGGTTATTGGGAGAAACGCCAACATGGTCGATGGTTTGAGCCTACCAAGGGTGAGGTCACTGCAGATCCACCTAAGGTTTGTCAGGTTACTGGATCCCGGGGATCTGAAGATGTTGGATCCATGGATCTGCTGACAGGGGAGTCCTGTGGATACTGGAAGTACCATGCCCCAGGAAAATGGTTCAGACAGGCCAAGGTAAGGGGCAAGATCAACAATGAAAAATAATCCTACTCCTAGATAGTGGTGCCGAGGTGTCTATTCTAGATACCGCCTTTGCTCGTAAGGTTGGGTGCCAAGTGGATGGGCGTCAGATCCAAGATTGTGTTGGGATTGGTGAAGAATTCTACCGTACGAATGGGAGAACGCGGATCAAGATCACACTGGCAGTTTGTTTGGTATACTGGTTCGATATTTGGGTCGGAGATCTCGCTGGTCAAGACGCCATCCTCGGGATGGATTTCATGGTACCAGCCGGGGTAAGGTTGGATCTGGCGGATGGGACACTGTGTTTCCCGGACGAGATGCGGATCTAGCTCAACGAACGGCGACCGTTGTACGGGGCGAAGATGATGATCATAAGGGCAAATAAGACGACCTGGATCGAGCCCGGGGAAACCTGGGAACTGCCATATCGGTTGAAGTGGGTGGAACATGAGAAACTGTAGGTCACTCGGGGTGAGAAGTGGGTACCTACAGTAATCCAAGGACCAGGTCGATCACAATACCTCCAGGTCACGAATGTCAGCGACAAGAGACTATTACTGGACCATTATGAGGAGGTTGGGCGATGGTTGGCGAAGGATGGTATCCCTAGGCGACCTGGATATGTGTCAGTGGGATCCCGTCGCTACAGAGAATGGCAGAATCTGGCGTACGAGGCGACTACCGAGATCGAATCCCTCGCGGAGGTGGAGCTCCCGGCGGAACCAACTGGCCCCTTGGTGGATCGGCCTTCATACCCAACTCCGCGAAAGATCCTACAGAGGGATCGTCGGATTGAGATCCAAGCGATAGAGGTTGGATCCAAGACCGAAGATAATGCCCAGGGCCGGTCCCTAGATAACCCAGAGTCGGTGGATGGGGGATCGCAGAGAACTGAAGCCGGGTCGCCGGATCCTGCTGACCCACAAGTGGATCCGAGTTTTCCATTGGACAAAGTGCCTGGATCCTTGCCGAGAGTGGCAACACTAGCCAAACAGGAACCGTCGTGTGTAAACTCACCAGAAGACCAAGTCGATCCAACAGGTAGCTTCCCCGGTACCAGGATACCCGATCCCAGAAGACAGAAGGAATGACGGGTGAAGGAGAGTCGCGGTGCTTGGATCCAATGGTGGATCCGACGAAGACTGAAGATGAACAAGTCTGTTACCATGAAGGCGAGGATCTACACGCCGAGGATCTCGGAGAAGGCATGGCGGTGATCCCGGAGGTACCACTGACCACAGAGTAGTTACGATTGACGACATCCAAGTGGATCCAGGGGCGAACGAACCCGCGGAAGTGGATCGGCTACGTCAGAAGATCTGGGAAAGCCGACATCTGCTAATTGGCAAAGGGAATGCATTACCACCAGCTGCACACGGAGTCAAATGTGACATCGATGTCGGTGACGCGAAGCCGATCGCTCAAATGGTGCGGAAGATGGCGCCTCGGCTCCGAGAAAAGCTATTGAATCTGATTAAGGGCCTGCTGCAAGCCAAAATCATCAGTTTCTCAACGTCCCCGTGGGCATCTTCTGTGGTAATCATCGTTAAGAAGAACGGAGTGGATATATGTCTGTGTATTGATTACCGGATGGTTAACGGCCTGACCAGACTGATGGTGTACCCGATGCCTCTAATCAATGAGCTATTGGAGGATTTAGATAAAGTACTCTGGTACTGTTCTCTAGATATGGCCAGTGGTTTCTGGGTGGTGACTATGACGGATCGAGCTCGCGCAATAAATTCATCACACCGTTTGGACTGTTTGAATGGAACCGGATGCCGTTTGGATTGAAGAATGCACCCCAGATTTATCAACGCCTGATCGATAATGCCCTCTACGGATTTACCGGAATACCGGACTCGAAGGGGATGGATCCGAGGAAGGTCATGTGGAAGTGGATCCATTCGAAGCAGGAGAACCAGATGATCTGGGGACACCATCCGTGCTAGGGCGCATATCCTATATCGACGACATTCTAATCCCGGCGGAATCGTGGGATCAGCTGTGCGAGAGAGTGACATCCCTACTGGAGGCGTGTCCTAAGTGGAATCTCTCTATCAGCGTGGTGAAGAGCTATAGGGGGATGCGCAAGGTGGATTACTTAGGTCATCGAGTCTCCAAGGAGGGATTGGAGGCGAATCCTAAGGACCTGTCTTCGTTAGCAGACTTGTCCTTCCTACAGTTGCTACGGGCGATGCAATCCTTCTTGGGTAGTTTGAACTACTACAGTCGGTTCATCGAGAATTACGCACTGTTTGCTGCAGTACTCTATGAATTGAGGGAGGTGGATTTTGCTGCGATGGCCACTTCGACTGTCCGGATCAAAATCCAACAAGCTCTGGCCCTAGAGCTCCCAGATCCACGAGAGAATCCACGTAGTACGACGCCGGAAAACGACCTAAAACAGGAACTGGATCCATCACGGGACCAACGGCGAGGGGATCCAATCTGGACAGAGTTGACGGAGGAGAGCTCGGAAAAGGTGGAGCCTCGGTGGATCCGAGCTCAGCACGCGTTCGTGGAGCTAAGGAATATGATCGCGACGACGCCCATCCTCCGCAATTTCGTTCCGGAACGTCAACCTATGGTGATAGTCTATGCCAGTGATTGGGCGGTCTCAGCGGCTTTGGTACAAGAACCTGCCATCCGGTCACATTCGTCAGCCGAGCGCTAAAACCGAACGAGCTGAATTACGGAGCGAAAAGGAGATACTCGCACTCCTGCGGGTGTTGGATCTCAATTATAACCTGCTGGTGGGAAGATCCATCCGGATCCTGACTCGACACTCCACGCTCGCCTGGCTGTTCAAGTCGGCCGGTCTACTAGGACGGTTGGGACAATGGGCAGCTCTACTTTCACCGTGGACACTGGAGATCGTGAAATGTTCGAAGCGAGAAGACGCGATCCTGGGAGTTCTGGCCGCGAGCATCACACCCAGAGCCAAGATGGACGAAGCACTGACTAGGATCGCTCCTAAGAAAGAGCCCAGACGCCGGATCCAGATCTCGATCCCGACGGTACAAGTGGATGAAGATCTGTACGTCCTGAGTTTTGATGGATCTGCTCGCGTGCGACGCGGAGGAGGAGCATACAGTGCAATACTGTGGAGACTGCCTGGATGGGAAGTTGTACGGGCCAGATCCACTTACGCGGAAGGCCTCACCGTCAATGAAGCGGAGTATAGCGGGCTCCTACTGGGTTTGGATCTACTAAAGGGACAAGATCCAAAAAGGCTGGTGATTTGTGGGGATTCAAATTTGGTGATCAGACAAGTGCGAGGCGAAATTGACTGCAAGACCCCGGCCGAAACGCTGTTACGGCAGAAGGGGATGGTCCACTTACGTGGTTGGATGAATCACGAGCTGGTACATGTCAAGCGAGATTGGAATGCCAGTGCGGACAGCTTGGCTAGTGCCGCTTTACGAAATCAATGTGGCGTTGAGGTGGAGAGGGAGGCCGAGCGTCAGGATCTCGTCACGCTAAACCGACTAAACGAAGTGGTGGTGATTGGATCTGTGAGGAGGACGGTCCAGGTAACGGCGGTCACTAGATCCAGAGGAAGGATTGGATCCAGCGCCCAGGTACTCGATGAAGCATTTGTGAAGGGAGTCCGTATTGAGCGGATTCTCAAAGCACAAAGCGAAGAAGTGTGGATCCTGGGACTTAAGAAATATTTGATGGGGATGTACGAGACCTGAACCGGGAGGACGTCAAATCCTACAGTACTATCGCTACGGATTATGCAGTGGATCTGAATGGTTTGCTCTTCTATTGTCCCCCTACGAAACGAGTCAGCGGGGATCGAGACGGATTTGATGAGATTGGTGATGCCGGAAACCTTGCAACAGGATGTCCTTCATCACTATCACGCTAGCTTAGAAGGTGGACATCAGGGAATCGGTCAGACCTACCAGTGGATCCGGGAATGTTTCCACTGGAGGGGACTATTCAAGAGTGTGCAGCGATATGTCGGTGAATGCGTGGATTGTGAGATGGGCCAGGGCAGGCCCACAATCGAAGGGGAGTCTCCAGGGAATATCCAAGCGACTTACCCGTTCCAAATCATAGCCATGGATCACATCCCCTCACTATCCAAGTCATTCAAAGAAACACGGAGTTGTTGATCTGGGTGGATCTGTTTACCGGATACGTGATAGCCAAAGCTAGCGCGTCCAGAACTGCACAAACCATCGCCGAATCGTACGAGGAGTGTGTTTTTCGGAGATTTGGAGCTAGTGAGATGATTCGGCATAGTCAGGAGCCAGGCTTTATGTCTGATTTCTTTCGAGCCTTCAACCGGATCCTGAGGCAGAGACAGCGGGCAACTATGGCATATCGCCCCAAGCCAATGGATCGGCCGAGCGTATGGTACAGACGATCACGAGGGCGCTCAAGATGTATGCACATGATTTGGATCAGCGGGATTGGGATGAGTACGCCGAACGACTCACCTTCGCAATGAACACCGCCCAAGACAGGATCCGGGGCGATACTCCATTTTACTTGGTACATGGATGGGATCCTAAATCCACCCCCGAAGCAGCCATTCCGGTATGTAACACCAAGAGAAAAAAAACGAGATCCAAGACGATGGCGATACCAAGTCCAGAAATACTACCGGCAAGCCAGATCCCAAGTGAACGAACAGTTACGACGTGCGATACAGGTCCCGGACGCTAGGGCCCGGATTCCTCTGACTCGGTCGGTGGACACCAACTCTGTCCGATGTGTGTGCGGGTCTACCACGCCAGCTAATCCCAACACCGAAGGTCGTCGCGCCGTATGCGCTTCGACAGTGGTGGTGCCGAAAGGCATTCACCAGGTGGGTAACATAAGTGAACACTGCGGATAACAAGTTCCGCAAGCAGCGAAGCTGCTTAAAGAAACCAACATTCGGTGCTCCGAGCGTGGGTAACAGAGCTCCACGCAAGGTCACTCAGACTATAACTGATAAGGAAGTCGCTGTATGCGCTTCCGGTGTGGGTAACAGAGCTCCACACAACCAAGGCGGGTAACATAGTTCCGCACACAGAGCCATTGGCTCGAGGCGCGAGGTTGTCTTGGCCTCACCAGACGTGAGCAACTCGCCCGACGTCAAGTCGCGCAGACTCAAACTGCTCACGGGAAGGCTGGATGCACGGCCGACGCGGTCGCCCATACCGACGCAGTGCACGGGGCGGAGAGCTGTAGCGCCTGACAGTGGCTATCAGAAGCCACGAGAGACTCAATAGTCCAGGCGTCGATGTACATCAACTGCAGGATGGAGGCGAACAACCAGTCTAGAGCTGCGGTAGCTCTAGCCGGACAAGCCATCGTGGCGAAGAAAGCCACTGTGGTGTAGCGGGATCAGCACAATTTGCGAGATTGCTGGATCCAACTTATTAACGGCACCCAGCCACCGACTAACGGAGGGGGCCCCCGATGATCCGTGTTCTGCTGAACTTTCCTCACCTTGTGTACCCGTCGGTAGGGCGGAATCTTGCTCTCTCGGTAACTTCCGAAGCGTTCAAGTGGTGAAGCTTGAGTGTCTTGGCGAGACGTGGGGATGGGGTGAAGCAGCAGTGGTAAAATCTTCACTCTGCGTCCGTGGTTGGTTCTGGATCCCTAGCGAATATTCAAGCTTGGTGGATCCAGGGCCTAGATCGTGGATCTGGCCTTAGGGTTGCCTTGCGGGTGTGTTCCCTTGCCTCTGATTTCCTTTGCGTCGTACTTGCCGCCTCCTGTAGCGGGATCTTGAGATTTGAGAGCTTCTTAGGTATATCCGGCCAAGTAGTAAATCCGGTTAACCTTTCGGATCTGCACGTGTAAAGGAAAGATCACTAGATTGTAGGATCTGGCCAATGTATTATCCAGTTATCGCGTCCAACACTATCTTTGCAATTCCCAACCTTCTCTGAGCTCGTACGGCCAATGTAGTTCCGATTCTTGAGGGCAGGAAGGCACTTGCGTGATACTGTACAAATTGAGGACTGTATTGATAATTAAGCCTATACCTGCCTGGATTTCTACCTTCTATGTCATTTGTCTGCTAAATCCCTTACCAGGTTCGGCTGCATGTCCTTTTTCTCCTTGACCCATCATCCCAGCTGTATTATCATCAGATCCACCGGATCCATGGCGTAATCGTTATGGTCGTCACATTATGGGTACACTTGTCCGGATCCAGGCCACCCTAATCCACCTCACTGCAAGTGTACACTCGTTATGGATCTGGGCCTTCCAATCTCCCAACATTGTCTTGCGACAGGTTGTGGTCTCCATCACTCCACGAAAGCTCGAGATCCACTGTATCCACCATCCCCATATCTTGGATTCAGGTCACTCCGTGTGGAATCCACACCCCCTTGGATCCAGACTCGAATGTATGGGATCTGGGACATATCGCGGTGGATCTTGCCTTCTCGCTAGTCGTTGAT
>NW_003303673.1:0-2804 GCF_000142945.1 Phytophthora infestans T30-4 | reverse complement strand
CACTCAAAGCGACCTTCACCGAGGTCGCTGAAGTAAAATGCGCAGAGTTGACGGGAGGTCATCGTGGGTAGCGTGGTGGGTAGCGTGGCTAAGAGTGGTGGCTTGTTCTCTAAAGAGAAAATTGAGAAGTGGGGAGTGTGTGAATCAAAGCGCGCAGGTGTATTTGCAAGGCAGTAGAGAACTGTTGGTTGTCAGCGCTCCTGGAAATGGTTGGAAGCGTGTAAAATATTGTATTATTGTGTACAGTTATGTATTATATTTATCTTGGAAAAATCAATAGTAAGTTGCTCCGTAAATATAATACCCGTAATATTGTTATTATACTTTTTTTCCCATGCCCTGGTCCAAAGAAGCGCTCGAATTTCAGGAGATGATGTTTTAAGCGGTGGGTCGCGAGCGACTATGATCCCATGACTGTTTCTTACCAAGGGTGGTTTTATGTTTCAGAGAGCAATTTAGCTTCTGCTACGAGTGAAATGAGACTAGTCGCAAACCAGTATAGACCGGTTTTTAGCAGAGCCAACGGTATCGAGGTGCTCAGCGTTAATCCTCGACAGCTGACGACATTCATAGCAAAATACGAACGATAACAGAAACATTTAAGAATGCCACTTGCTAGCTGATAAACGATTTTTTTTACTACTCGATATTAATAGGGCATTCCTACCAAGAAATGATCAATACTTTCGTGCGATACCCGGGTTGCACGCAATCTAAACATAGTTTATCCGCACTATTTTAGTGTACAACAACAATTTGACGACTAGTACCGTGATAATCCGTTGGGCCCTCGTTCTTCGGTATCCCCAGTACGTATGCGTTTCTATTAATAATGAAGAGAACCTTGTGCACGAAGCGACCTCGAAGAGGGGGGAGTGTACACAAGCTCTACTTGAACTGTATTAAAACGTAATCAAGTGGAACAGTAAACTTGATTTCCTCCCAGGTTACATGTACCGACATGTACGGCTGATAGCATACAGTAATTTGCAGCACAATAGCTGACACGTCAACAAACGGATGCACGTAACCGACTACATGTACCGACTTGTTTACACTAAAAGATACCAAGGCTTAATCACCAAGCCATTTCACAATTCGTCTATTTTTTTAGATTTTAAACGATATTTAAATTTTGCTTTTGATAGTATTAGCTGGTTACGCACACCAGTAACACATGACAGTAAGGCCTGGAGCCCACCCAGGAGGTATGTGTAAAACAACCCCTGTACCGCCCCTCCTAAGTGCCCGGACCGATCGACGATTGAAAAGGCACGACGGCTTTAGTTCGGAGGAGAGAGGTTTCAACGCCATGAGCATTACTAAAGTGTTTAAGGTTGGCGGCAAAAGCTCGACGATCTGACTCTAGAAATTGATTACGGAAATAGAGATTCAACTAGGTACCGTAAAAATCGGCCATCGATTTTGGTCAAAGTCAAGTCAAATATAAAATCATCAAGTTTTATTCAATGGACCCTTTTGATGACATCCGTCCTAAGCAGGTATTTTAGAGATCTGTCTCTGGAGAATGTGCCATCAATAAAAATGGGAACGTGGCACTAAGGCCGATTTTTACGGTACTCGGAGTACGTTAATCCAAACTGACCTTTTTTACTCGATAAAAGTTTTGACGAGAAGGAAAGTATCTTAATATTTGTAGTGAAAAACATTAAGATGTAACATGCATTCTTAGCAACACTATGAAAGATGGTACTCAGATGTTGGCGAAATTCACCGTCGTTGTCTGTATTCTATAGGGGGAAATGTGATTTTGCCCCATTATCAACCGCGGAGCGCCACCCCACGCAAAGGGCGCTGTCTGTGTACGCGTTAGCTAGAACTAGTAGGCAGCGACGATCAGCACACACGTAATATATTGTCACACAAGCGGTTAATAAAAGTTGTGGGCCCTGGGGACTCATATTGTGTCTTGAATAGCCATTCTAGAACTTACTGCTAGAAATATGATGTTTATAGCTTCGTAGTACGTTTATGATAATTTTACTTACAAGATTTTTTGCGTAGTAAATGTCTTTCATATTTTTGCGTGCAATCGTTTGTAGTAGTAGTACACGTAATTATTAAATTAGCGTTAGATAAAAATACTACTAATACTAAATACAACAAATTTTTATTTCTATAGTGGCCTCCCACCCTACACGCACACAGGCCACTCCGTCGCCGCGACCAAAATAGCATATTCCTTTGTATTTGCGCGCGTAGTGTGCGACCCTAAGAGCATGTGCACCCTTACGAACACAATACGTAGGGTACATTAAACGCACTGAGCCCGGGTTTGTCATTGAATGAGCGCGTAGGCAAGTGATTAAGCAAGAGCACGAAGCGTGGAAGAACACCAAACCAGACTATGTACACGACGGAGTAGAAGTAGCAACATGAAATAAGGAAGTCCACGGACGATCCACACGCGGGTAATATACTTCCGCGGACAGCTGCAGCTGTCACGAACGCTGGCAATAGCGTGTACAAGGTGGGTAACAGAGTTCCACACACGGTCGCCCAGACCTTAACCGAAGAAGAAGACGTCGAACACGCTTCCTGGGTGGGTAACATAGTACCACACGAGGTCGCCCATACCATAACTGAAGAGGAAGACGCGGGGTGCGCTTCCTGTGTGGGTAGCATGGTTACCACACGAGGCCTCGGATGTCGGCACCACGACATCCCAAGACGTGAGTAACGAAGCTCCACGTCACGGCCACGGTCGCCGTCGACGACGACGCCGCCGTCACCGAGAGTCAGATCTGAATTTGTTCAGATCGACGTCGCTTCAAGCGAATCGG
>NW_003303672.1:489704-492427 GCF_000142945.1 Phytophthora infestans T30-4 | reverse complement strand
CGACCGCTGGTGACCATAGCTAGCACTTTATCGTGCCTGTCAACCATTGACCGTCCAGCGAAATTGGCTGCGTAGGATAGCGCCACTAATGGCAGCAGAGCGTGTTGCGGGTTCTGGTAGTCCAGCACCGGGGTCTCGCTCGTTAACGTATGGTTATTATCACTTACTTCTCGTCCTTGAGCACGGACAGCACTGAAGCGGGTGGCGATGGTCGTGGCAGCTCCAAGAGCGAGCCCGAGCTTGAGGATCAAGTACGCGCGAATTTGTGTCATAGTGAGGTATACGAGCTTGGAACTCCGCGCGGTGTATATAATAGATTTCCACTCGCGTAAACACTCTGGCCAGCGCCATGTAGCATGTTTTCGTTCGCTGGAATTCTCACGTCTGTGGGAAACAGCGACGCTAACTCATAATCGCAGATGAATTAAAACTCACTTTGGACGATATTCACTCACTCCACACCAGGTAGCGGCTTGTGGTCTTTAGAGAGCGTAGAGGGACAATGAACGCTTGAGCACCGTGGTGCACACCGTCAATACGGAGCTGTGCGTGCACAACGGCATGCGTGGCAGTCTTTCCTAGCCCTCCAGGCCACCATTTGCGACTCGTTAAAGAGGGGGAGTTGATGACGAACTCTTGTTTTTCCTTATCGTAGACAGCTGTGGTCTCTAGACCTTGTACGTTGGAGCCGTGACCCAATTCTGTCTGTGCGTAGGCTCCAAGGATCCGATACGACGTGGCGAGAGGCAGCCAATGAGCTTGTTGCTCGTCGTCCGCTTGGTTCTCTAAAGTCGGGATGAACATGGAGCGGTGTACTTGGATCGGGAGCTTCTCGCCGATAACATCGTACATGATCTGCTGGGCGTCACTGTCCACTTTACCGCTCTGGATGAGCTTCACGTAGTGGTACGTCTTCTCGAGGGCAGTCTCGTATCGCTGCGTGTGATTTTGAAAGGCTGTGTCTCGCTTTGAGAGCACAAAATGTCGGGAGATCGCAGCTTCGGCGTCTTTCCGGTGAACGTTGGCAGCATGGCCACCACGGAGAGTGTTTGTCAGCAACTCGACATCCACATCACTCGACTCTCTTTCGCGCTGCAGCAGCAGAGGTGTCAGATCTTTCAGCTCCATGGACAAATGACGCTTTCAGATCAAATTAGATGATGGCAATTGAGCAGGGCGGCCCGTGTTTTGTTGAAGTGTTTACTTGTCAAAACTGACCTGACTTCAAGTTGAAGTGGGTTAGCAAAAATGTTTTTTGTAGTGTTTGCCCTGCAGTCTCTAATTAAAAAAAAGCTTTAGCGACTTGAAAAACGTGATTTCGCTATAAAAAAACTATTTCATTAGCCTGCCTAATTTTAGCAGTTTAAAAAACCAACCGATCTGTTTCTAAAAGTTCCATGTCGTGTAATAAATAATTGTTTGTCTAGTTTGTAAAGATCCAAAAGTCAATAATACTGACTTTACCAAATTTTTAAAAATACCCCCTTTTGTGTAAATATTATTTACACAAAAGGGGGTATTTTTTAACGGATCCGTGATTTTATGTGATACAACTCCGGGTAGCACGCTAAAACGGACACACAAAAAACTTGATTTATCGGATGCGAGAATGTGCAGAGTAACTGTTCGTTACAAAATGTAGTTTTGTGCGTTGTTGCGCTCTTGCCTTCTTCAAGCTCCTGTGATATTCTGGCCATGGCGCTACCAGATTCACAGGGCAAATAACTGCCACAAATCGCTAAAAGCCATCATTGTCTTGCTTTCAAGTGACAAAGTGGCATCCAAGCCATCTTCCTCAGGATACATCGGGTCAGCACTTTAGTGAACAACCCTAATTTAGAGCAAGGTCTAGTCAAGTTACAGCGTGGGGCGCGCTAAACGTCGCGGAAAAAATTAGCCTGCGCTGAATTTAGGTCGCCTGATCTCGAACGTCGTCTTCAAGAGCCGCCGAGGAGTGTTCTATTGTGAGAGCGGCGCTCAAAAAACGCAATTGCGCACTACGTCGACGTCGCGTACATCCCGCCAAAGTCTAACAAGTGTGAGCGCTTCATCTCTCTCGCTAAGCTGATGCTGTCTGATCTACGGAAGCGAATGTCTCCGAGACGTAATGTTTCTGAACTACAATCGTGACTTGTGGGACATGAGTGCGGTGGACAAGGTACGCTCGAGCATGGGCCGGAGTAATGCCAATAAATGAATTATAATTTTGCTCAGCTCACATCGATGTATTAATCTAAGTATTGCATTTTCGGGTTCCCTGCGAAGAGATCTGGCCCATAGAAGAAATCGGTACTGACGCTCACGGCGCTCTGGTCGGTCTGCGACGAGATGAATGCCATCGCATCACGAAGAAAATTGTTCTTTCCGAGATTGAAAGAAGGGGATCCGCGAAACCCCCGTGGGGCAACAACACGGCAGCGTGTCAACCAAATCGTCGGAAGCGAGCTCAGTCGCTTCATAAGTGGACAATCCGAAGCAGGTGGCGTTACCAACGTAGTTGGTTGGCAATAACGGCTGGAGGTGAGTACGTGCATTGACACACGTTGCGACGCGGATATCCCCTCCGTTGTCACGAGCTCGAGTGATCAATACGATCAAGAGTGCTGTAAGCGAGTCGATAGTGCTCACGCTCGAGCTCCGCCGGCAAGTTTCTTCAGTCGTCCAAGCTTGTCGGAGGTCAAGTGGAAAGTGCGTTGAGCTGTCGGTGCAGGGTCACTGACCGG
>NW_003303672.1:484984-489604 GCF_000142945.1 Phytophthora infestans T30-4 | reverse complement strand
TTAGATATCCTCCCCCCCCCCTTCCCCCCCCTTTTTTTAAAAATAAAAAATAAAAAAATTATACATATTTTTTTAATCCTATACTACCGAAATTATTACAATTCCAGCACCAAGACAGACGAAGAATACCGACTAGAGAAGTTCTCCTAAGTCTGCAGGGAACACGTACTGTGGGTTCGTCGACGACCAAGCTAATCCCGTCAGTGACGAGGTTTCGACGTGGACGGCCTCAGAGCATTTCGACTGACCAACGTGTCTGATCGAACTGTGTACCTACCAGCACACGACTTGATCGCAATGTGGATTCCAGATGGGGATTTGCCACGAGGTGACGGCTATGTGCGTCTGGAGTCCAAGAAGTACCAAGACTGGCAAGTATTAGCCTACGAAGGTTGTAGAGACCGCGAGTTTTTTCAGCGTGAATGTGAAATCTACGAACAATGGCTTGCAACTCAGCCTTCGGCCGTTGATCGACCGAGCTATCCAGAACTTAGTGGGGTGCTAGCACGACCTCTAGAAGACTCGCTAGTGCATTCTAGTGATCGTCTGACATGTGCAGAGCGCTGGGCACTGATCCTGGAAGAACGTGAACGAGTAGAAGCCTGTCTGGCGTCTGGGTTGACAGCCGGGAATTTGGCTGACGGTCAGCCTTCCGCAGAACCTTTGGACACGTATGTGGTGTAGCGGGATCAGCAAAATCTGCGAGATTGCCAGATCCAACTTACCAACTGCGCCCAGACACCGACTAACGGAGGGGGTCCCCCGATGATCCGTGTTCTGCTGAACTTTCCTCACCTTGTGTACCCGTCGGTAGGGCGGGATCTTGCTCTCTCGGTAACTTCCGAAGAGTTCAAGTGGTGAAGCTTGAGTGTCTTGGCGAGACGTGGGGATGGGGTGGAGCAGCAGTGGAAAATCTTCACTCTGCGTCCGTGTATTGTTCCGTATCCTAAGCGAATATTCGAGCTTATGGATCCGGGGCCTAGATCGTGGATCTGGCCGTAGGGTTGCCTTGCGGGTGTGTTCCCTTGCCTTTGTGTTGTCCTTTAAGTCGTACTTGCCGCCTCCTGTGACGGGATCTTGAGAGTTGAGAACCTCTAGGGTGTAACCGACCAAGTAGTAAATTCGGTTAACCTGTCGGATCTGCACGAGTAAAGGAAAAGCTCACTAGGTTGTAGGATCTGGCCAATGTATTATCCAGTTATCACTACCAACACTAGATTCGCAATTCCCAACCTTCTCGGAGCTCGTACGGCCAATGTAGTTCCGGTTCTTGAGGGCAGGAAGGCACTTGCGTGATACTGTGCAAATTGAGGTCTGTATTGATATTTAAGCCTATACCTGCCTGGGTTTCTACCTTCTATGTCTTTCATCTGCTAAATCCCTTACCAGGCTCGGCTGCATGTCCCTTCTTCCCTTGACCCATCATCCCAGCTGTATTATCTTCAGATCCACCGGATCCATGGCGTAATCATTATGGTTACCCTATTATGGGTACACTCATCAGGATCCAGGTCGCTTGGATCCACTTCACTTGAAAGTGTACACTCGTCGTGGATCTGAGCTCTCCACTCATCCAACATCATCTCGCAACCGTCTGTGATCTCCACTGTCCCACGAAAGTTCTAGATCCACTGCATCCATCATACCTGTACCCTGGATCCAGGCCCTTAAGGCGGGATCCTCCCTCCTTGGATCCTAACTCGAAAGCATGGGATCCGGGTCACCTCGCGGTGGATCTTGACTCCTCGTTAGCCGTGGCTACTAGATCCACCTTTAGAGGGCACCTACCATCCTTCCTTCATAGGATCCACACCCGATCCACTCTTGTATAGTATATCCCATATCCATTTAGGTGAATCCAAGTAAGGGTGGATCCGAGGTAAGTCTTGGTGGATCTTGCCTTCTCGTACATCGCTCATACCAGATCCATCGTCACTTCATACGGGGCGCTGCTCGTCATGGCTAATCCACCACCGGCAACTTGCATCCGTGCCAGCCAACCCAAATCCTCTCTAATCACTTGAAATTGTCATTGATTCGGGATAGTGACCCCGCGTCAGGCCCATTCTCTTATTTCTGAGAAAGCACTTTACCACACCCATACCAAGCCGTTTGGGCTCATAACCTGTAGGAAATATAGAATCGAGTAGATGTGAATGACTTGGATTGAACGCGTGCCAGACGCGTTTCGGCCCCCGCCGGGGCCTCGTCAGTGGCTTTACCAATCTCGAAGTGAGAGCTAACCAACCATCCGCTAACTAAGACCTATCACTATGCCTAGACCCTTCTAGAACCTTCCATATACCGTAACATAGGATACTACTCTGGAGTCGATGTACGTGCACATCTTGCACTTCCAACACTCCCCCTCGACGACATGAGTCGTAGCCGTCTTGGTCACGAGTGTACATCCATCGGCTGCTCTCCGCATGATGCTTGTCATCTGCAGCCTCTTCACTGCATACATTCTTGTAGGGTTTACCACCTGCGCGCTGGCCAGCGTAACCGTTGCTGCCGCGATCGCTAGGTTTCCCGGCTCCCTCATGTTCACCACCACGTCGTCTCTTGACACCTTGTAGCCGTCCTTAAGCCTTGCTTGAGCTTGTTGTTGTTCTCCTTCTCGATCGACCTCTTTCGATCCACCACTCACACCACTCGAAACCACCTCCTTGTGCAGAACTCGGCCGTCCTTTTCCCAAATGCAAAGAGCGACTGCGTGTCCATCGCGCACTTGTATGTTCCGCTCCCCCTGTCGTCGGAGCCCGTTGCTTCCGCGACGACTTGAGCGTGAACTCCCCCAGCGCGTATTCCGCGTACACCGCAGTGCCCATACCAAGCCGTTTGGGCTCATAACCTGTAGGAAATGTAGAATCGAGTAGATGTGAATGACTTGGATTGAACGCGCGCCAGACGCGTTTCGGCCCCCGCCGGGGCCTCGTCAGTGGCTTTACCAATCTCGAAGTGAGAACTAACAAACCATCCGCTAACTAAGACCTATCACTATGTCTAGATCCTTCTAGAACCTTCCATATGCCGTAACATAGGATACTACTCTGGAGTCGATGTACGTGCACATCTTGCACTTCCAACAGGGCGTCCGTGGCCTCGTAAATGTACAGGATCGTGACGCCGATGTTGGTCATGACTGCGTCCATGGGGGACAAGTCCACGATGTTGGAAGCGTTGTCGGTGGTCATCGTAGTGGAGAACTCGATTGTTTGCAGGGAGGAAATTGGAGAATGAGCAACTGGTTTGGGGTGGAAATGCTGCCGAGACATTTGAGTTGGAGCTGACCTAGCTAAAGTGAGCAGTGAAGTACGAAGAAGCCTTGAAGATACATGTACAGTAGACTCCCTCAATATAATAGAAAGAATAACTTATTTGATTTCAGCGGAAAGATAAATGTAAAACGTGTTTGTTACGTATTCTCAAATCGCACTTACTAAATATGAACGGGTATCGAAACAACGATCTTTGTTTAATTTTTGATTCGCAGCACAATCAAATTGGATTACGTCAGGTGTTGAACAGTCTTCAACGTACTGATTTTCATTGACCCGGGGCCCATGGTTTAGCATCGTGATTGTTGCAGTTACACCGTGAGCCCTCTGAGTGAGTAGCAACTACAAATTCCCTGTGCAAGCTAGCTTTACAAAGGCCTTCAAAAGAATGTTTGTCCCGTATTGGTAAACACACTATCTGCATCCAGAGTGAGTAAGATTTTTATTAAGTACATGTATTGGCCTCGCTTGCGAAGTCGAAATCTTACTTGATGGTACCACAAAGTGTGTCAATGCACGCGCTCCCCTCCAACCGCCATTGCCAACCAACTACGTTGGTAACGCCACCTTCTTCGGATTGTCCACTTATGAAGCGACTGAGCTCGCTTCCGACGATTTGGTTTTCACGCTGCGTGTTGATGCACAGCGCGTTCGCGAGTCCACCTTGTAGCCACCGATGGCCTAGTTATACGCTGACCCGGTGTAGCATAAGGAAGCCGACTTGGATGTCATTTTGTCCCTTGAGAGCAAGGCAAAAAGGTGTTTTGTTACACCAGCGACGTACATGTATAAGTACCAACAAATGGTAAAAGGCCTAGCAATGTACAAGTTCATTTTCTACAAACGCCTAGTGTTCAAAACTGACTTATTCCGTTCGATCCGGATGGCCAGACTACCTGTTTGTGTATCGAGTAGAGCTATGCGTCATTCTTCGGATGGCAACGCGAACACAGGGGCTACCATTGTGCTCTCGAAGCGCAAGGCCATAAAGAACATTTCAGTGAACCAAAACTTGACGTTGGTGATGGAGGTGCGTATCCAGCCACCATGACGGAGGATGCAGCCGCTGTCACGATTAACGTCAAGAGGAGCAAAACCCAACGACGTCGTCATCTGCGTCCACTTGTAAGAAGCACCAAGACATTGCTGAACGGCGTTGTGCTGCAAGGCAGTGTCAAAAATCACGTATTCTTCTCCCAACCGAACACGCCACAGCAACTCCAGCGAGTTGGACGAGCTCTGAGTGTGCGGGTTGAACAGCACACTCAGCGAAGAAGACGATGCTAAGAGACGAAGATATATCGCGAATTCTTCCTAAATATATGCTGCGTAAGTGCAG
>NW_003303672.1:480975-482420 GCF_000142945.1 Phytophthora infestans T30-4 | reverse complement strand
CCTGGTCAATCTTAGTCCAATTGGCAGGTAAATGCAGGGAGTCTCCCGTCCGGAGCGATGTGCGATGCAGCATGGCGATGGTCGTGCAATGGGGTTTCTCCAGGACTATTTTCAAACTGGTCGTCACAAATTGGACCGTAATCACTTCTTTAATAAACTTGCATTCAGTATTTAAAAAATGTGTAATGGCTACGAAGCATGATGAGTAATCGGATCAAAATGTGCCATTCGTTTCGTCTCATCTCCCAAATGACAAGCATGGCGTCTGTGTCATCCGTTCCGCTGCACGACCTGGCTCCGCTACTCCTACGTCGCGAGCGGCAATGCAGCGATATCGACGTGGACTTGCTGGCTGACGCTTTGCGTGGAGGTCGCGAGGTCAATCGCCGTCGCAAATTGATGGTGGAGTTGGTGCGTCGTCATCCAGTGCTGTCCCAGCGGAATTCCATGTTCCAGAACCACGAGCAACGCTGCGCTAAAGGCTTGAAGAAGGCTTATCACTATATCAAGCTAGTGCAAGATCAACGCATCGACGACCCACGCGACCAGGAGGAATTGTACGTGGCATTGGGCGAGCGTTTGCCACTCGAAGTGCATCGTGCCATGTTCATCCCGACGCTCGAGAACCAAGCGGACAATGGGCAACAAGCCAAGTGGTTGCCGCTTGCTAGAGGCTACAAGATTATAGGTGCCTATGCGCAAACGGAATTGGGCCATGGTTCCCAATGTGCAGGGCTTAGAAACCACGGCAGTGTACGACAAGGAGACGCAGACTTTCATCCTCAACTCTCCAACGTTGACGAGTCGAAAATGGTGGCCAGGAGGTCTAGGCAAGACCGCGACGCATGCCATTGTACATGCCAAGCTACAGATTGACGGAGACGACGAAGGTGTCCAGGCATTCATTGTGCATTTAAGGTCATTGGAGGACCACTCTCCTCTACCTGGGATTGAGCTGGGGGATATCGGACCGAAGGTGCGTTTCAAGTCGCTGGACAACGGATACGCAGTCTTCCGTAACGTGAGAATCCCACGACGAAACATGCTCATGAAGTATGCAAAAGTGCGGAAAGATGGCACGTTCATCAAGCCCAAGAACTCCAAACTGGTGTACTTGACCATGACACAAGTACGAGCTTATTTGATCTTAAAACTGAGCTTCGTTCTAGGAGCAGCGACGACGATCACGACGCGATTCAGCGCTGCTCGTGTGCAAGGAAAGAAAGTGACGAGCAGTGATGACATGATCAAGGAGTATCAGGTGTTGGACTACCAGAACCAACAGCACGTGCTTCTACCGTTGCTATCACTGGCCTATGCTGCCAATTTCGCTGGTAGAGCGATAACAGCACTGCATGACGACACATTGGACTTAGTGACGCGAGGTCACGGCTCTTTTACAACGCAAATTGCAGAGATCCACGCGATATCTTCTGGTTTGAAGG
>NW_003303672.1:460836-462462 GCF_000142945.1 Phytophthora infestans T30-4 | reverse complement strand
CGGCGTTGAGTTGGTCGTCGAGTAGCTTGGCTTTCTCTTCCGAATCTTCGTCATCTGGTTCGTTGTTTAGACCCAAACAACGGTCGCCTACGTTGCGAATGATACCGCGGTCGTACGAGCGTATTTCACCACCACGGAAGCGATAACGAGCGGCATTGAGCAACTCGTTAGTCGTGCGATTACGAGCAGTGAGGTAGATGTGGAAGCCAGCGAGTTGCGCTACTGGAAGCAGGATGAACACGAGGTAGACCATGCCGAGAACGGCGTACAGGCGTAGAGCGTGGTGATAACGCCACAGCAGGTAGAGCACGTACTCCATCCCAACGATATCCACAGTAAAGAACGTCACGAACAACAGGAATGCTGCGTAGTTGTCGCGTCCTACGCAGTTGTCGACAAACGGACAGCTGAAAAGAAACAAGAACGCGAAAAAAACGTTAGTTTCAATCAAACGTTAAATAACGTCATACGTACTGGTGATCGAAGACGGGCACACACGTCTTGCAGATACGACAATGCTTGGACCTTGGAGGTCTCTGGATGTGACAGGTATGACACAATGGACGCTCCATACACTCACGTTGAGCTCGAGCGGTGGCGCTTTCTCCAGTTGCTTCTTCATCGTCATCGTCGCCATCGATGAGCGCCTCCGTGACCTTCTCGTACGCTACGCCATACTTTTTATTGTCGCTTGGACAGCTACCAGGCTTGGTCGTTACGGTACGGTAGAAGAAGTACCACGTCGCAGCGTTCCACGCTAGATGCGGCACCATCACATTGCGTCTCTCTGGCATTAGCGGGAATACCAGGAGCAGGTAAATCAACGCGGAGGCCACAGCGTTGACCAGTGTGAAGTGGTACGGAGCTCGACTGCCTGGGTTGCACCACCACGTGAAGGCAGCAATGTTCCACGCTGCCACACGCATTTCTCGCTGCTTTAAATACCGCACCACTTCACGGAAACGCTTCAGCTGCGCCAGATCTCGTGGGGTGCGTTTCTTGGAGTCCAGCGCCTTAACATCTGCATCCAGCGTCTCTACTAGGAACTGCACGGTCTCTAGCTCTCCTCTCATAGCTGCGAGATGCAACGGCGTTTGTCCGAATTTATCTGGCGCGTCGGAGCTGACTTGCAAGTACTGGAACACTGCTACGATCTCGGTAGCGCCTTTATACGCTGCCCAGTGGACGGCGGTGTCTCCATCGACGTCCACGAGCGTCACGTCCGCTCCGTTCCGCACACAAAAGAGAACTAACAGCGGATGTCCATTCTGAGCTGCTACCAGTAGAGGAGAGCGATGTTTCTTGGCGTCACAAGTGTTGACGTCCACCCCGAGCTTAAGGACCAGGGTGCGAAGTGCGCTGAAGATGCCTGCAGCACAGGCCCAGTGGATCGGTTGGAGCTGAAGCTTACCGTCTTCACCCTGTGCGTCGATGGGATGCTCCGATTGAGCGCAAATACCTGAGGAATACCGGTTGGGCATTGAAACGGTGCCCAATGCCCGAATGTGTGGGATAGTGGATCTAATCCTTTTCAGAGACAGAAAGCAGAGATATGATCCAACAAGTACCCATATCGCACCCAGATAAATGAGGAATAGCAAAGACGACTCATTTTCTACTAGTGGT
>NW_003303672.1:456258-459001 GCF_000142945.1 Phytophthora infestans T30-4 | reverse complement strand
TCGCTGAGGACGTAAAAATAACTACAACACGGAAGAGATGCGTCTACGAGCACTGGAGAAGACGTGGGCAACACCTTCAGAGGTGGAGAAGGTCAGCCAGGGAGTCTACCTTCGAGGACGAGACCCAGTCTGTCGACTACGCAAGGCCTTCAAAACGTGCTTAATATCGTGGACCAAGCCGCCAACAGGCTTGGAGGGAAAAGCTCGAAACTGGGAATGAGCCGCCCGCGGACGCTTCAAGATCCGGGGTTTCTTCGACCATTACTACGCAAGATTTGGGCCCAATGTTAGCCCTGGGTGGCGGAGGCGGTCGAGGTACGGTGCAAGGTTGGCTCAACTCCCTTTACTGGTTGAGATCTGTGGCTCCCCCGGAGATAGTAGCGGCTATGAAAAAAGCCGATGGGAACGGTAACATAGGAACTCCCCCGCTAACGGCTCGGGGGAGGACTGCGATCCCTTCTTTTCAGGGTTTCACTATCCAGACCCCGACTACGTCGTATGGGCAGGATCTCAACCCCATCTTCCCTCTACCTACGGTCCCTGAGAAGAGTGGAAGTGCTTCCCCTGCGAGTGCTCCTCCGGGAACCGCTAGCGCTCCTCCTTAGAATCTCCAGCCTACTGATGGCCTACAAGATGGAGTGGGGAACGCTCAAGCCGCGACTGCTCAAGCGTCGCTGAGTGCTTCTACCCAGGCATCCGCTCCTACCGCTCGAGTCCCGACGCAGGTTCCACAGCCTTGAGCTTCGTCTGCAAGCGGGATCGCATACGGGACCGGCCCTACTGGAGCAATCGAAGCTTCCGGAGGAAGCGGGGGGACTACGCCTGTGTTGGAACTCAACAGAGTCTCCCGTACGATAGCTACGGAAGTAGCCCTAACTACGCTTCCTCGATGTATGGTAACACCCCTTCGACGACTAGTGGCCTGTACGGGATGCCCACTAACATCCGGAACGCTATCCGTATGCTCCAACTATTCTACTCGGAAGAAGCGTCTGTGGAAAAGGCTCGAGCGTTCTGAGCAGCCTTTGAACGTGCAGCTATCGCACTGGATGGGCCCTTCCGACTCAGTGCTTTCCGTGAGTGCTTAAAGGGCAAGACCAGTAAAGACTGGTGAATGTACTCGCGCATCAATAGTTTTTTTTGAGGCCCTGAGGACTCGGTTCCACAACCAGTTCGTCAGTCAAGCTCCGTTGCAGCTGATCGAGAACCTCAAGAACACTAAACGACCCCGGGGGATGTCCGTCGAAGTGTGGGGTGAAATGATTCTAAGCCTTTGCGATGATGCCCAGTGTTACGATCCTCAAATGCGTTACCAGAATTTTTGTCGGGACTCCGGAACCGGGATTGGAGAAACGCCCTCGCCACGACCATGATTGACTCAATTTCTGCGGCTGTGGCCATGTTACTCCTCAAGAATATGCACCGTCCAGTCGAAGACGACTCCGATCTCGATAATGTTCCTTTCCCTAGAACTTCCCACGAGAACGCTGTCCTCGAACGCGGGATGAACATGATGCAACAGACCCAGAATCTACTCGCATAACAACAGCAGCAGCAACTTCAACAGCAACAGGAGTTGATGGATCGTCCTATGGCTGCCTCCTTTGCTACTCCTCTGATGAAGGCGGCTACCGCGTACACTCCTCCTGAGCAGGGCTCTTCCCAGCAGTATCAATCTAATCCTGTTATGCCACTTAGGGGTGTTCGCCTAGGACCGGACATGCACACTCGCGATGGTCATATCGTGTGTGGTCACTGTCATTCTCTAGGGTGTAGCTGGACTCACTGTCGTCGCGGCAAGGTCATCTGCCCTCACTGCAGGGAAGTGGGTCACATCGGTGCTGAGTGTGAGCGTGTTCTTCCCAGCAGATACCGAAACAACCAGCAGAAGAGCGGTCGCAAGTGCTTCTTGTGTGATGAACCTGGTCACATGCTTGCTGAGTGTTCTCTGAAGACGTCACTGAAGAGACTCGGTGTTCCTGCAGCGACGGCGTCGGTACCCATCCAGGGAAAATCGCCCAACCAGCAGTGATGGGGGTAAGAGGGAGGGGAAGGGAGTGTCGCTCCTTCCTTTTGTCTATGGATCGACACAAATGGAAACACTTTGAGCTTCGCGGAGGAGTCGACCGAAAGGTATGAGGTGTATCCTGTTGTGGGTGGAATGAGTTCCGCCTTGCTGGAAAAAGCTAACGACTGTGAGCGAAGCGTATATGACGAGAGCTGAGGAGCAACAACCGCTCGTGAATGACGGAGGTGTGCTGAGCCCGTGTGGAACGGTGCGTCGGTGGTGTTTAATACAGTCGGCGGTTGGAGGATGGAACACGAGGCGTTTGTGACGGAGGGGGCTCGGGACCCGCGTGGAACGGTTCCTCGATAGCCACGAACATTGACGAGCGTAGGTGGGCGAACCTAGAAGTGTTTACGCGAGGAACCCAAGAAAATGAGGACGAAATAGTAAGAGAAGAACTAATCGAGGAAGGGGAAGCGGAGGGACCTCGACCTCGGGCGTCCTCGGCGGAACAAGATTACCCGACGACTCTACTTAGCCGTGTGGTTTCGAGAATACTGGAGCTTGATGAGCAGAGTGGTAAGTCCGAAGACCACATGCTACAAAATGAGCTACACCAAGCCGTGAGAGAGGTGCTCGACCCCCCCCCCCACCCCGCCCCGAGAGGATTGTGGAACTACGAAAGCAAGTGTCCATACCCCGAAAAAAAAAACTAGCGAGGGCCCGAGATTCGTG
>NW_003303672.1:424610-455094 GCF_000142945.1 Phytophthora infestans T30-4 | reverse complement strand
CAGAGTATCCGGATCTACGCTCGTTATCGAAAGAGTTATCTACTTGCCCGTGACTTTGGGATCCGTCGAGAGGATAATACTGTTTGTCGTCGTACATAAGCTGCACGTTGACGCCATCCTAGGCCAAAGACTTCAGAGACGTGGAGAACTTAGATGAGAACACTGTAGCGCTGACAGACACGGGTGAAGTGCCCCCCCCCCTCGGATCTCCTCGAGTGCAGGGATCTTACTTGTCGCGAATCTTGTCTACAATCAAGATCCGTTCTGGAGGACAAGCTCTCGTGGTAGCGGATGTTTAGGGTCAAATGATTGACGGTACTACCGTTCTGGTAGAAGGACTTGCCGCATTGGATGACTCGGTTAAGGTCGCTAGAACTCTGTCTACAGTGCATAGCGACCAAGTAATCGTGGAAGTGTGCAAACTCTCTGTTGAGGACGCAGTCGTCAAGAGAGGTACCCGGCTGGCGGGTATTACAGTGATCCCCAAAACCGTGTCTTAACTAGGGACTACAATGAACGTTGGACACGGGGCTGCGAAGTCTGGCGAGGCCCAAACAATTGACCAAGAATCACAAGGTACACTCAGTCATTAACGCCGCTAGAACTGCAGCAAATATGCGAAGGCGTCCGTACTTGAACTTGATTGAGTGCTTAAGGAGGAGCTCGAGATCGACGTAGAAGAGTCCAAGCTGGGGATCGAACAAAAGGAACTGCTTACGGAGCTCCTCCAAGCGTTCAGGGACATGCTCGTCGAGACCTCGATGCGCCCCGGACGTACTAGCCTACTTGAATTTTTCGACCGACACTGGTGACCGCCAGCCAATAAAACAACCCCTTACCGGGTGTCCAAGGCGAAAGGAGACGTCATGGAGTCGGAAATACAAGAGAACTTGAGTCAAGGACTTAAACGACCCTCGTCTAGACCTTGGGCAAGTCCAATGCTTCTGATCTGCAAGCCTGATGGAGGGATTCGGTTCTGCATCGACTATCGAAGGTTGAACGCCGTCGCTATCAAGGATTGTTATTCGATGGCACTCATTGACAATATTTTGGATGTACTAGGGAATGCTAAACTGTTCTCTACGATGAACATTGCGTCCGGCTACTGGAACGTCTAGATGGCGTGGAGAAGACAGCCTTCACTTGCAAATATGGCTTCTTTGAGTGACTCGTGATGCCATTTGGACTGTGTAATGCAGTAGGGTGATAGCAGAGAAGAGGCTGGGGACAGTGGTGGTGTTCGCTTAGGGAGCTGTGGGTGGAATTGTTGTGTGCAAGCACTTGTGATGTAGAAACTAACTCGAACGAAAAGTATTTGGGTTGAAGTGGTCGTTGCGTACGTAGATCACGCAAACTGACTTGCTCACATTAGCAATTGAAAATGACATTACAAACTTTTTTCATTTAAAAATGTACTGAAGTGCACATTTTCATAGTTGAGGACGTATTGTTGTGGCATTGTTGCGAGAACAATGCAAGAGAACAGTTTTGTAAAGCACACTACCGGCTCATGTTAATGTAAGTGCGGGCTACGATCTCTACTCGGCATTTTGTCGATTAGTACTCTTGTGGTTTTTGTTCTCGTGATCAACCTCTACAAAAGTGATATTTAAGAGATACTACACATGTGTATGTATGAATTTATGTATTGCGTCAAACTCGGCGTAGACGCCACTTTTTGCTGGGTACAGAGTATTAATACTTGTACAGGGGCTCCAAAATCGGTGAAGTTAATATTTTGAAAATATCACCTGTAGACCAGCTAATATAAAAATGTTACCTAATATTTTCTTCTGAGACAATATGATAATATTAAATTTCAACTTAATATTAGCTTATACGATATTAATTTTTTTAATGATTGTGTAAACGGTTTAAATCCACCAACCAGATGTCGTTAACGTTTGACTAGCTGCAGTATTACTAATCAACCGTGAGTCCGGGACAATTGTGAGAGTGACGGCAAGGTTGGCGTCGTGTGTTGGCAGTGCCAGTACTTGGCACTGCTGAGCGCATTAATCTGGCGTTACAGGCTGTAGGTTTATTAGACGCACGATGTGGACGGGGCTATCGCTAGAGAACAAGAGCATGTGCCTAATTTTGCTCTATAGACATTAAACAAGCAAGCGTTTGCAGTTTTCCATCTCGATCGCCATTATCTGTGTCACAGTGAAATACTAGAGCAGATACTCGTCAGTCTGAGAGCCTACTGCTGTTCTAGAACCTGACCGAAAGAGTTAGTGGTCCAGGGCGGCAAGAAACGTACTTAAGTGGGAAAATACCATAAAAGATCTAAAAAAATTCAAATCTCCGAGTTAATATCAAAATATTATGTTAGCTTTTGAGAAAATGAGCTACTATTGATATCAAACTTTAGAAAATAGTACTCTTACTTTAAAAAAATATCATATAATACTTGGTTACCATTAGCCCCTATCCTTGAGGCGTCCAAATTCTGGCGCAGCCATACATATACGCGCCTTCCTCCATTTCCATTCCGGTGCGACTCGGTGGGAGGGGGGATTATTTAGGGCATAAAAAGGACTAGATCATTTAAATGTAAGCCACCTCCGGAGGTGGCTTACTTTGAAAGTGAGCAGGTCATTGTCAAAAATGTGAGCGTAATCCGAAGGTAATTTTGAGCACGTTTTTTGCAATGTTCGACTCCCCCTAATTACACCTGATTGGACAAATTGCTGATTGTTTTTGGTAGCGAGGGATTTGTCGCATGGCGTGTTTTTAGGTGGTGCCTTTTTTTCCGTGGTCCCTCCCCTGTACCTTTTTTATTAATAGTACAGTACTGCACCCCGTTTTCGCGGGGGCGAACCATTTAGAATTTGCAAATAAATCAGATTTTAGCCTACAAACCTAGGTTTATGAAGGATTCAGGATCATCACATCCGAAAGTTTATCAAAGGTCCAAGTGCGCGAGAACGGGGATGCATGTATCAATGTACGTCAAATTCGGCGACGGCGTGATCAATCGTTTGAGGCGGCCTGAGTAAACGTCTCCAAGTCATAATCATCTTCTCAGACAAATTTAAAGTTTGATCGCGTCTACACCGGGTTTGACGTATCAGTTAGCTGTCGATAAATTTAGTGGATCATTCATCGGCACAGCAACGTACATGCTCACTTTCAAATCTTCTACCTACTACGAAAGTGCATTCAAACACCAACAGCTCCACCTCTTCGCAACCATGGCTCCCTACGCGAACACCACCACCGTCCCCAGCCTCTTCTCTGCTGTCACCCTCGGTGGAAAGGAAGACCCTGTGCAACTCAAGCATCGCGTCGCCCTGGCTCCGCTCACTCGTGTCCGCACAGGTGACGCTGGCACGCCGACGGACCTGGTTGTCCAGTACTACGAACAGCGTGCAACCGACGGGGGACTACTCATCACCGAGGCCACGAACATCAGCCCCACGGCTCGAGGTTACTTCGGCGCTCCTGGTATCTTCAACCAGAACCAGATCGAGAGCTGGAAGCCCGTGACCAAGGCCGTCCACGACAAAGGCGGCAAGATCTTCATGCAGCTCTGGCACACAGGTCGTGTGGGCCACCCACTCAACCAACCCAATGACCAACTACCTGTGTCCTCAAGCGCTACAAGTTTTGTCAATGCCAAAAGCCGGAGCGTCACTAGTGAGGGTCGCAAGGATTACGTGACGCCTCGAGCTCTCGACATTTCGGAACTCCCTGGCGTCGTTGCTGACTATAAACGTGCCGCAGAGAACGCCATCGCTGCGGGTTTCGACGGCGTCGAAGTCCACGCCGCCAATGGATATCTCCTCGAGCAATTCCTATGTGACCGTGTCAACTCACGCAAGGACAAGTATGGCGGTAGCATTGAGAACCGCGCGAGGCTTCTCTTTGAAGTGCTCGAGGCTGTGCTATCGAGTCTACCGTCTAGCAAGGTTGGCATCCGCCTGTCTCCGTTTGGAGAGACTTTCGGCTGCAGTGACTCCAACCCGCGTGAGACCTATGGCTACGTCGTGAACAAGCTAAACGGCTACGATCTGGCCTATCTGAGCGTTATTGAGCGTCGCGGAATGCATACTGACAAAATCGATGCTCCTGAGGGCGGGATAGCCCGCCACTTCCGCAGCGTATACAACGGAGTACTTATAACAGCTGCGGGATATGACCGCGCCGAAGCCATGCAAACCGTCGAGGATGGAGTGGCCGACATCGTAGCCTTTGGACGCGACTTCATCTCGAACCCAGACCTCGTCGAGCGTCTGCGCGCGGACGCGAAGTTGACGCCGTACGACCGGAAGACGTTTTACCTTCAGCCCGACATGCCACTGGAAGCGGGTTACACGGACTACCCGTTCCTCGGCGAGGAGGACAAAGGTGCTCGTTCAAGCGGCTTCGTCTGGGAGGCGTAAAAAGTTTGGCGCACTTTCCTATTCAAACGCCTAAGAAACAGCACGCTTTTCTAAAAAAAAAACGAAAGAGCGATGAGCGAAAAAAAACATTTTGTTTATACTTTCCTTAAAATTCTGTGCTTCGAAATTATTCACGCTTTAGTGACGTCACATATCTGGAAATGGCTCACCAATTCTAAACAAAAGCAACAGATCTACAGTACATATGCTTGGTTTAAAAAAGAACGAGAATTTTTTAAGAAGCGAGCTGTTAGCTTTTCCAAAATGTTGTGCTCAAACCCAAACACCATAATTAGTCATGGCATGACTAATTAGAGTGAACGATGAAAAGTGACATCGAAGAACCACTTCCTTATTTGTAATGATACGACCAGCAAAACCAAATTTAGATAAAGTATTGGTGAGCATTTTGAGAATCTCACGTGTTGAGATTCGCTGCCACTGTGGCTATTATCAGAAGCCGAGGACGTTGTTGCTCTCGAGACGAGACACTTTCGTGGTCTCCATCCAGTTGCTTCAAGCTCCGCGCGTGGCAATATTTTTTCATTTAGAAATTCTCCTCTGGGTCGGTTGGTCTTCTGATACTGAAATCGGATGAAGTTCGGCAAGCGTGTGCGCAGCTTGGCTTCCCCGGAGTGGGCTACGGACTACGTGGACTACAAGACGCTAAAACGCGAGATCAAACTGGCATTATCCACAGAAAACCAAACGCTTGACCAGCGAGTGACGTGGTTCCAGACAATTCTAGAGTCTGAGATGCAAAAACTCAATGTTGCCCACGCGCGGATCCTCGACGAACTGATCATCAGCGGTCTCAAGCCGTTGCAACAGGCGCTGGGGACGCGATGGGTGTTGCCGCCTGCCACCGCTCGGTCGCTGTTGCTGGAAGTTCTCCAGCTGTCGAACCAAGTCGACGCTTTCCGTCGCTTCGTGGTGCTCAACAGCCTTGCACTCGTTAAGATCGCCAAGAAGTTCGATAAGGCTGCGAATGCTGGTCTCCAGGAGACGGAAAACGACGAGGATAGCGATGAAATCTCCACAACTACCGCTCGTCTAAAGGCTCAAGTATTGGAAGATCTCAAGTGCCAGTCGTTCTACGATGGGTCCGAGTTGGATTCACTATGCGATGAGACAGTGGCACTTACAGACCGAGTGATGCTGTGTGTGCTGCCCGACGGCAACTTTCGTCTTGGACCACGTGCGTTGACGTGTCCTATCTGTCTGTGTGCTGACGTCCAAGCGCCCATTACGCTGTCCTGTGCCCACACGTTTTGCTGGTCGTGTCTGTCTCGAGCAGCTCAGCATCGCTTCCGTTCGTGTCCATTGTGTCGTCGAGCGCAGTCCGTGGACCCCCGCGACTACGAGATTGACGGACTAGTGAAGCGCTTCAAGCGGGCTTACGAATTCGTAGAACAGGCGCTGGATGTGGCTCCGTTGGTAGCGAGTCCGATGCGTCAGATCCTTGCCGAGGCTTTCGAAGTGGGCAACGCGTACTTAAGAGAGGTAGAAGATCAGTACGCAGCACTCGCTCCATTGCCGTCGGCTACGTTTGAAGAGCCTCCGTCTACCATGAACAATTTAAAAGTAGATTTGGAGGCAAAGGTGCCGAAGGAGGAGGTGGAACTGGAGGAACCAGAGCCTCCTGTCATCTTTGAAATGGGGGATATTGTTGAGATCCTCCACAGTGAGCAGTGGTACGCGGGTGTCGTGCTGCAACGCAATGAAGATACGGGGGTTAGTGACACGTACTCGGTGCTGTGGTGGGTCAAGGACAAGTCTCAGCGGTTTGGCCAACGAACACCTCGCCATCTCTTACGAGAACCGACCGAAGTTCCTGTCCCCCCTGCGTTGTACGAATATGCAGCTGGAGCGTGGCGGACCGCAGCTACTTGGGCGCTTGAGCCGTTCCGGAGGCTACGATCGCGGTCTGATGAAGGGTTCAGTGACAGGAAACACACACAGAAAACAAGAAACGTGTTTGGATTAGATTAGATACGTGAATAGATTCTGAAATCTTGATATCGTCATGAAATGTGGACGAGTACTACTTGATACCAATCAGCCTAAACGATGCGTCAGAGCTTCATGGATGTAACGTTTGACTTGTGGTCGGTCATGCATGATCAATTGCCACTGATGGAAGGTTAGAGTGTCACGCGACGAAGTTTCAATTCTTATTCCGCTAATGGATCGGATAACGTGGTACCGTCATGATGGCTGCACACCACCAAATTCACCTGAGACCTTCGGGTTCAAGCATCCACAACCGTCTAAGACATGAACTCTTGTAGCATCCGACTAGCGACTTAGTTGGTGCTTCAACACGAGGTTATAGCGATCTACCGCGACCAGTGCAACATTGTTCATAACTCAATTTCCTCTCTACAACAAACCCTCCTTCTCAACTCACAACCATGATCCCTTCGCTTCTCCGCTCCCTACCAGTATTTCTACTGTTGACAACCACATTCAACGCGGAGGCCAAGTCGCCGAGTCTACAAGGTGGCAAGATCACACCCACGAGTGTCCAGGACAGCTCAGGATCACAAGAACACGTAGGGTCCGTGGGCAGCGGTAGCTACGGTAGCAGCGTCGGTGATGGAGCAGTCGGGGCTAAGCACATCCTGCACTTCTCTGACGTCCACCTAAATATCTCCGAGTCTCTGGACAGCAACGAATCTGCTGAGATTCCAATCCAGTACGGCTATGACGCCCCTATCAGTCTGCTGACCTCAGCGCTCGAGTACGCTAAGCAAGTACTTCCCGATCCAGACTTCTTCCTGTATACTGGAGACCATGCAGTCCATGGTGATCCATCGGATGAATACCTCGCTGAAGCAGTGAAAGTCAATGTGGAGACTATGGCCCGATACTTCTCCGGAAACGGCACGCTTAACGCTACGGCCATTTTGGGCGACACTGACACTAAGAGTACGCCAATTTCTATTCCCTTAAACTGTGCTGTAATCGCTATTGCTAACGCTAAATTGCTGTGATGCAGACTATACGATGAGCGTCACTGACCCCTCCAGTGAGGAGAACCCGACGATTGAAGCTGTGTCTCAGGCGTGGAGCGAGTCACTTAGTGCAACGAACCTCAAGGACCTCAACACCCGGGGCTACCTGTCGTATAAGCTCGACGAGAAACTCGTGCTGCTTACACTTAATACAGTACCCTATTCGGTAAGTTATCGCTATTTCCAACTGCATTTTTACTATCCGAAGTAATTCGTTGATCTATACAGCCGAAGCACAAGCCGGACACCACTAACGAGACTGATCCGTTCGACCAGTTTGCCTGGCTGAATGCCACACTCTGGGGTCTTCGCAACGGCAACAAGTTCGCGTATATCGCTGGCCACATCCCACCGATTATCAATGCCCAAGATGGTTCTCCAATGTGGAAACCTTCGTACATCGATTCATACAAGAAGATCGTGACGCAATACTCGGATGTCATCAAGGCGCAGATTTTCGGCCACACGCACAGTGTCGAGTTCCGTCTGCCTCTCACCGCTGACATGGAGTCGCATGATCCAGACGAAGTCATTGCAGCTGATAACAGCGACCAAACTCGCAGCTTGTGCCTCTGTTCATGTCTGCAGCCATATCGCCGCTCTTCTACAACAACCCGGCGTTCATGGTCTGGGACTTTGACCCGAGCACGTACGACCTTATGGACTTCACTGTGTATGGCACCAATATCTCGGACGACAGCCAGACTCTCGATTGGAAGCTGCTCTTCAAGGTCAGCACGGCGTACAATGTCAGCTCGTTGTCGTGGTCGGAGATGAACAGCTTCATCGGGAGCGCAGCCACCGACTCGGCGCTGGTGGAGCAGTATTACTACAATTCACAGACGCAGTCGTATCAACAGACTTCGTGCGAGGACAGCGTGTGTCTTACTTGGTATCTCTGCTCCATGATGTGGTGGTCCACTCCCGAAGACTATACCGCCTGCTTGGCTGCCGGGTCCCGTCTCGAATCGTCGTCAGCCGCGGTGTCTCGATCACCTACGCTTCTCGTCTTGGTCTCAATCAGTATTCTAGCTTCCTGGCTATGAGTTCTATCACCACGACTTGTAGGTTGCAAATAAAGCAATTGTATCCATGTTACAACTTCAATCCGATCAGTACATTTTTCCCAGCATCCACTAAAGTGTAGCCATCTTCCATGAAGGTCGCCTATCACTTAACTCTCTTTCGTATCCAATCAGAGCTTTCTATACCGTTTATTTCAACGAATCACATGTTTGCGCGATAGAAACGGCAGATTCCTCATCAGTCGAGAAATACAAGATCAGTAAGAAATGAGTTCCCCCCCGCTGTCTCCTTCGTCGCCTCCTGCCGTGTCCCCACCTCCAGCCCCCGTGACTCTGGAGCCCGTGAAGGAGCTGCCAAAGGCGCGTCAGATCGTCAGTATCAATGACAAAGGCACCAACTTCATGCTCGACGAGGAAGCGCTGCGTGGCATCTTCCACCAGGTGCCCGAGGACATGAAAGTAGCCATTTTCTCAGTCGTGGGCGCCTTCCGCACAGGCAAAAGCTTCGTATTGGATTTATTCCTCCGCTATCTTCGTCACGCCAGCCACGGACGCATGCTCAAGCCGGACGGTGCTCAGGACGAGAGCACGGAGGTCTGGAAGGCCTGGGTCATGGAAGGTGTGACCGGTAGCGGCGAAGGGAAGCTCGAGGGCAACTCGAACATTGAGGAAACGTATGGAGAGAAGGGATTCAGCTGGAGAGCAGGCCGCAAGCGCAACACCACGGGCATCTGGATGTGGGAGAAGCCATTTATCCGCAAAAGCCAGACGGGCGAGGACATTGCCGTGTTCCTGATCGATACCCAAGGAATGTTCGACTCGGAGACGTCGCAGATGCTCACAGCGAGTATCTTTGGTCTCAGCACGCTGCTGAGCTCGTATCAGATCTACAATGTGGACAAGCGCGTCCAGGAGGACAACTTGCAACATCTTGCTCTATTTACGGAATATGGACGGTGCGTGTCCCATGCGAAGTTAAAATATGACTATTTTATTTTACGGTAATTTATGAAAAAATACCCCGCAGGATGGCGCTGTTTGGAGATGCCACGTCGTCGACGTCCCTGAGTGACAAACAGCAAGCGCTGCAACGTGCCGCGTCGCTATCGGATCGCAATTTGGAGAAATCGTCGTCCACAGTGAGTGACAAGGGCGAGGAGAAGAAGGAAGAGAACGACGACAAAGAAGACGAGGACGATGCCAGTGTCCCGCAACGTCCTCGTCCGTTCCAACGTCTCGACTTTTTGGTGCGAGACTGGCAGGATTTCTCTCGAAACCAGAGTCTGGCCGAGAAACGAGAAGATATGGAACAATACATGGTCGAGCTGCTGTCGTCCCGTAAACAAAAAGACCTGGCGGATACCCGTGAACAGATCAGCTCGTGCTTTGAGAAAGTGGCGTGTTTCCTGCTGCCCCACCCTGGCCACGCAGTGACCGAGCGCGAGTACGACGGATCGGTCGAGGCCATTGACAGCCGCTTCTTGGAGCTGCTGACCGCCTACCTGGACGATCTCTTCGACCCGGTTAACTTGTTCCCCAAGAAGATCCACGGGGTCGCGGTGACCTCGCGGGAGCTCTACACGTATATTAAGACGTACGCTGGACTCTTCCGTGAAGCCTCCATTTTCCCCGAGGCCAAGACGTTGCTGGAAGCCACAGCTGAAGCCAACAACGTCAACCAACGAGACAAGGCTCTGCTCAGGTACAAGCGAGAGATGGAGACGATTGCGGGCTCCAAGTGTCAGTACGTGCCCGTACAGCAGCTGGAGGCGCACCACAAGGCCTGCTTGCAAGGAGCCATGGACGTCTTTGACGATGGGGCTCGTATGGGTCGACGTAGTGAGATCCTGCGCTATCGCCATGAAGTTGCCGAGCAGATTGAGAAGGAACGTCACCGTTATCTGGAGATTAATGCCGAGCGCGACCCGTACAAGAACCTGGAGTTCTATTTGATCCCTGGCTGCCTGGCACTGGCGTTGCTCGTGTTCCGCATCTCGCAAGACTTGTTCTGCTACGAGAGCATCGGATACGATATCCCACTCTACGACTGCAAGTACGTAGCAGTTTTTTAGTGTTATTTTGGAGGTATGTGCACTCATTTGTATCGTTTTTTTTGCTTGGTTGTAGACAAGTGAGCCACACGCTGTCGCACTTGTACTGGGCGTTGATTGTCTTCATGCTGCTGATCATGATGTCGACTGGACAAGTGATGTTCAAGCGCATCAAGACGGTGATTACTATCGTCAAGACTGCGATCGACGCGTCCAAGGAGGATGGCAAGGAGAAGAAGGACTAGGCTGTAATAGTTTGCCACTGGATAGGGACTGTTGCGGGCGTGTATTCTGGTGCGAGGTGGTGGTTGCATCGCCTCGCCTGCGTTGTGTTCATAGATTGACTGCTCATTACAGTATGTAACGTTACTCTGGTCATGGCCTTCTGCTACGAAGCTACTGTACTGTACACACATGATTAACGTCGTACCGATGAAGACTGAAGCCAAGTCTTGTCATGAGGAAACACTGATCGTGCAGCGAAATTATCGAGTGTTCCGCCAGGCCAGATACTTCAACGTTACCCGACTGAAATTCAGTATCTGTCACGTGACACTGGATCTGGTCAATCCAATTTTTCTCGCTACGAGAATCTCGTGGCAAGACGCACAAGAAGTTTACGAAATGGTGGTCATCATCCGTAGTACGTTTGAGATACCTTTACCTTATCATACCTTGACGGTGCTGTCATTGTTGGACTTTGTACCGGTACGTGTAGCTGACGAGGTTGCCGAGCGAGGAAATACCATCGGTCAGTAGAAAACTACTGATCTGTCCCCCAACGCGGCGCAGAAAAGACGGCAATCAGTAGAAAATGATAAAGTTCGATCCGTACCTAACTCTAATCATAGCTACATTTCTGCTGCCTTCAGCAAAACCGCTTTTGCCCTATGCGTACCATGCCTCGAAAGCCGCCTCTGAATTATGGGAGTTCTCCCTTCGTGGTAGATCTTTCTGACATCGCTACAGCTATAATCACGGGTGTTTTGAGGGAGGACGCAAAAGTTGATACCTTAGACCGCTCCAGCCAAACGTATGGGGGAGTATACGTGACGCGAACCAATATTGCAGACACTGAGTTTCCAACACAAATAAGGAAACTAACGACACAAACAATTGTAATCGTTGACTGCTGATTAATAATTAAGGTATTTCTTTCCAATAGATTATCTTACTGATCCTCACTCTCAATAAATATCAGCAGCAAACGGACTGGGGAGTCCATCTCTGTGAGTAGATAGAACTCTACTAACGTACCCTAAGAGTAACCAGTTGGATACGTCGTGTACCCAGCTACTTCAACGTCAACATGTTATTTCGGTGTACTATTTTTTAGCTGCTCAAAACGCCTTTATTTATATGGTTGTTTTTGTGGAGTGCACTTCGGTGGCATTCGCCATTTTGGTCGATGCCTCCGCTCAACCCCCGACAGCGTCACGCCCGAACGATCCAGCGCCGTCTGGACGGCTCCTTCTGGCAGCTTCGTCTAAGCAGAGAAGTTAGCATACCGAACGAAGTCGACCGAGAGCTGGACGCCGAGCGTGCATCGTCCATAGGTGGTGGGTTACGTGACGTTGTCAGTAGAGGAGGAGGTCTTTTTGCAAATGAGCGCCGAGCTCGTAGAGGAGACAATGCTCAGCTCTTCGAGGTAGAAAGAATATTCGCCAAACGGTGGGTCAATAACTTCGTATACTACCATTTTCAATGGGTGGGGTACAAAGAGTTGACGCGGGAGCCAAGTGCCAACGTGCCAGCGCGCCTAAAGATGGTGTTCGAACACGAGTCAGTCAATTTCGTCTGGGTCTATCAATCTACGCGGGGAAGACGAACCCAGCGTCGCGAGCAGCCAGATCGCCGGAGTCAGAGACTGATAGACCAAACGAGGCAGGACTAAGAGAAAATGCAAATGCGAACTTAACACCAAACGAGGCAGGACTATAAGAAAATGCAAATGCGAACTTAACAGCACTCCAGTAGCTGTGAAATCAGTAGTTGTGCAGGCAGCGCCGCGTTGGGGACAGATCAGTAGTTTTCTACTGACCGATGGTATTTCCTCTTGCCGAGCGTTGATGTTGCCGACTAAACTGCAGTAAATTTTCACGGGCATTCAACCATCTGGTCTTTTCTTTTGAAAAAGTGAGAGTCAGAGGAAAACAATAGAGTGGATTGCAGACAATCCTCTTCGGAGTGATACCTAAAATAGTGAAACTCTCCAGGAGGTTTGAGTGTCTCCCGCAGATTGTCATTTATTAATATTGAGAGGTCTTTAAATAAAGAGATTGTCCGTTTGGTGAGCCGAAAAATCTCAGCGAAGACATTTGCTGCTCCGCTTGTATGGGCTCGTCTACGACTACGCTCAGTGTTTAGCTGCTCTCCGAAGGACATCAGGTCTTTAGTGTGCAAGCACGACATCATCACAATAAGCTCATCGGTCTTCAGGATTCACAGCTATGGTGACTCAGAAGACCCGTGAGCTTCCAACAGTTCGCAAAGACGGATGCGGGTATGTATATAACCAGATCTCCAAATTAGGGCTTGACGCACGCTCACGCATGAGAGCTACCTCTTCATTTGGTGCAGCTCTGGAAAGTGATTCCTCCGGATAGTGATAACGAGTGGCTTCATGACGGTATCATTACAAAGAGGATTGTCTGAAGGTCGGATGGTTTTCGAGCTTTTGCTGTTTTGTTGCAACTTTCACTTGCTGTTGCTATGGAAAGTTTTCTTTTGCACCGGCTACGAATAAGCTCCTTGCGTTTGTATCGGTTTGCCGGGTCATGGACAAGCCTTTTCCGATCCTCGGCTTATCCTCAGCTTTGCCCCATGTCCAGGCTGTCCCCGCGTCGAGCCAGCAAAGCTGCGTGAACGCTTAGCTAACCCTTTCATTCTGCAATTGGCTCAAGACCGACCGACACCGATCGTTCGATCTCCAGACAGCAGCCCCACAGAGCGATAACCAGCTCTGTCCCTTCGTACCGGCACTTAAACAGCATAAAATGGTTAGCGTCCGCAACGTTCTCGTTTGTGCCTCCATGGCCCTAGTGGCCACTGTGAGCGCATTCCCGGCAGACGGCCACCACCGTACTCTACAGGCCGTGAACTTTCGACAGGAAATGCTGGACAACATTAACGCAGCCCGAAAGAAGGAAGGGTTGGATGAGTTGTGTCTTAACGAAATGCTCATGGACGCGGCACAAATCCAGTCGAATGACATGGCCGACAACAACTTCATCAAGAGCACGGGGTCGGACGGAACGACGCCGAAGGAACGTGCAGCGGCACAGGGTTTCAAGGCCGAAGCGGTGACGGAAATCGTGGGTGCCGGGTACAGAACGGTGGCGAGTGTTGTCGCCGCGTGGACCAAGGCTTCGACTGCCAAGAGCACCATCTTCGGCAAGGTGAATGTTATGGGCCCTGGCTACACGTTCGACAAGACCAGGAAGTACGTGCACTTTTGGGCGGTGGACTTTTCTACGGGCGAATGCGGCAATGGAACCGCGTCCGGTGGACCTGCAACAAGTGGAGACGCCAGTGGAAGCGTCGAACTCCCGTCAAGCGGTAGCGACGCACCCAAGAGCAACGACGACAGTGGAAGCGATGCCCCGGCACCGGCTGGAAGTGATGCCGACACTCCTGCCGTCACTCCGGCACCTGCCGGTAGCGGAGCTGAGACCCCAGCCAGCGGATCGGGTGACCCCCCTGCTGCCACGCCTGCGCCTGCTGGCAGCGATGACGATACCCCGGCCAGCGGATCTGATGACGAAGAACCTGCAGCTACTCCCGCTCCAGCAGGCAGTGACGATGAGGCCCCGGCCAGTACCCCTGCCGCTGCCCCCGGTGCCCCTGCCGCTGTTCCGGCAGCTGCCCCCGGTGCCCCTGCCGCTGTTCCTGCCGCTGCCCCCGGTGCCGCTCCTGCCACTCCCGCCGCCCCTGCCCCGGCAAGTGGATTGGGAGAACCCTCTGCTACCCCTGCTCCTGCTGAGGATGAGCCTGAAACACCTCAATAAACACCTCCCATGGATATATCGGGTAGCTCTGTGTGCTCGTCGTAAAATTCATAATGCTAGATGCCTTGAATATTGTCGCTAGCACTTGTTTTGAATTCATCACTATCGAAGTGGAATATGTAAACTTCTTTTCATGGAGTGAGAACAACTGACATTGAAAGAAAAGAAGAGAAATGGTGAAGATAACGAAAAACCAAGGAATTTTGACGTTTCTTCACAAAGTACTGAAGTAAGACCGTATGCTGGTAAGACGTAAGATAGTGCTACAAACGTTTGGTTGTGCATGGATTGATATTAATACATGTACATCACTAGCCGAGCGCCGCCGGTAAATTAGGTTCAGATCTACTCGTTCTAGCCGCCTCCGCTACGCTTCGGCGGGATTACTATTGAAAAAAAAACCGCTGAACCCATGTGTACCTAAATCGATTTTTGTAGCTTATTAATTTGGGTCAGCATCATGCTTACCAGATTTATGAAATAAATATTCTAATGATCTTATACCAAGATTCTTGATGCAATCTCTTTTTTATTGCTGGCTATCACTGTATCTTCATCCTCCATCCAAAACCACCAGCACTTCAAATAACATTTATACAAACGCTACACAGTACGTTTAGTTTAGCGTCGTGCTCGATACCACGGGCCATTTCTGAGCCGCTATGAAACTTAGCTCACATCAGCGCAAACGATAATAATGGCCTGTCCAGCTTGCACTACTTATTAACACCTGCCTGCACTGCCTATTTCAGCTTGTACGTAACTAAAGATTGCTCACTTCTCATATCAAACTCAATGAAAGCTAAAACATAATATTCAAATTTTACTATTTTTAATGTATGTGGCGCTCATTTTGTGCCGATTCAGAATTCGCACTCGAATCTGTGCCAGTTATGATTGAAGCACTTAGATATTGTGTCGCAAGACGCCTTGCTGCTGTTGCTGTTGACGGTAGTGCTTTCTATTTGAATATTTAGCGATGACTCCAGGATTATTGGACGTCATTTAGGCTCCAAGTTTATTAGCGTTTCTTTATGGTGTCTATTTAGCCAACTATAATTAACACCTCTCGTGTTTTGTTGTATTGCCGCTCCATTTATACGGGTATCCTACGCCCCTGTCGGCGACCCGTCCGCCAGCTAAGTAGTATCGGATTTTGCTGCCTAACAACTCTTAGAAAACAATGGCTTACAGCTGTCTCTTAGAAAACAATGGCTACAGCAGTAACACATAATATGTGTATTACGAGTTCATTCTATTCAATCTAAAACTATGTATCTTTATGGATCAGGTGACAACGTTTATTGGCACAGCGTTGTTTTTACGGCCAGCTTCTGTTGTACGTGTACTACTATTTGGCAGCTCTAAATCAGTTACCTCACACTCAGATATGTTCTTAATATTTCTACAACAAAACATTTGTAGCTATTATTTTAGTCAATGTAACTTGCAGAAACTATTAAGAACATAGTATTACGTTTATTATAGTATGGCCGCGAAAACACGCATTCCTACGTGTACGCTAAGCACCTTGCAGCATGGGAAGCTTTCTTAAGGGGCTATTTCATTTGAGAATAGGTAACTCTGGTTAGCACTCAAATATTAAAAGCAACATGCATTATTAAAATAGTAAACACCTCGTAATATAAAATCAATCGGATTCCGGTAATGGATAGTCTTGTGCAAATCTCCATATGTGCACATGAATTTACTGATGTAAGCTACATAATCCGGTTTTAACAAATTAGATCCGCCTTCGCTCCGCTCGACAGCCATTGAGAATGCTCAAAAACCTGAGCGTTTCGTGTGACGGACGAACAGACATCGTGCTAGCCTTGACTGGCCGTTCGCCGCCGCTACGCGGCGGAGTGGCATGGTTTGTTGGAGATGTGATGGCCCCAAATTTAAGTGCTTCTGGGTGTCGCATGCTTTGTATGCGTCGTTCACCCCAGTACATCGTGGCATCGTGTATTTAACCACTTGCCTTCCGTAGTCTCATTCGGCTCCGTATAATATCGTGGTTTGGAACGTTTCCGCTACCCCGTATTACAGGTTGGATGTTGCTTTCTTCAATGGCCCATGCTCTTTGGTGCTCTTCCCGGCTACGTGGTTCCTACTGACCCGTGGCCCACGCTGCTCAGCGGTTATGCTCTCTCTCTTGTGGGTTCATGCCCTTTAGTACGGCCTTTTCGTAAATGCTAACTTTTCTCTGTTCTCAAACGTTTATGTGGGTTGAACTGACTTCGTGATAGATACTATCTCTTGGCCGTTGGCCTTCTATCGCCGGTGCTCTAGCCGAAGCGTGCTATTCCGTGGCTTGGTGTCTCCATGCAGTCGTGTTGTTCCGTCGTCCGTGTATCGTCTCTCCTGGTGAAGTTCCATCGACCGCGGTATCACACTATCGTGCAATCACGGTGTGGTAATGCTGTCTATGGTATTGTGCTACATAGTGTATCTGCGTTGTCCGTGTTATCGTGTTTTACAATGGCATCGTGCTCCACAGTGTGCAGTCGTGGTCACCCCAAGCGCCCACCTCCCCGTTTATTTTGTGGCTGGTCCGCCGTCCGTGCAATCTAGTTCTATTGTAGTACTGTCCTCCGTGGCTCGGTAAGCTCAGGTTCAACACTAGTATCGCTCTTCGCGGCGCTGTGATTTTCCGTGTATAGCTCCGCGACTGCGTTCTCCAATGGCTTAGTGGCACATTCCATGCTATCGTGCTAACTTGTAGTGTCGCGGTTGGTCTGTCGCCCTTGCTTTCGCAAGGTACGGTAGTATCGCGCTAGCCAGAGAGCTCCGATTCTACCCTATGATCGTGTTCCAATGCTTGGTGATCTCCCTTAATGGTCTACCGTGGCTTCATATTTGGTCGGTCTACTGTGCTCCGTATTTTACCGTGGTGATATGGGATAATTCCTGTCCGTGCACGCTTAGCGCTATAGGTTCTACCGTGGCTTCGAAGGTGCAGGCTCTTTCGTAGACCGTGTTTTTCAGCTTGTTGGGGTGCCAATTATATTCCGTCATCTGTACGCTCCCGTCATGTTCTTGCCATTCCAAGTTTTCATGGTAGTGTGCTCGTCCGTGGTTCGTGCTTATCAGAATCGCTAGGTGCCTTCATTGATTTAGTCCTCTTTCAACGTTCGTAGCCTTCCGTGCTTCGTGTCGCTCCTTCTATCCCATCGTGTACATAGTCTGTCTCGGTGTTCCTCCGTGTTTCGTGTTCTTCTTTATCCACTTGCCTCCGCGCTAATTCAATCGCAAATTCTGCTTTTATTTTGCTTGGTGTATGCTACATATCGTGTTGGAAAGTGCGCACAATCTCTTAAGGTCGTACACTACGCACGCAAATACAAAGGAATATGATCCTTTTTTTTCGGCGGCGGAGTGGTGTACATGGTTATGTGGGGTGGGATTGTGAGATGGTGGAAGCCACTATCTTCACATTTTAAAAGGTTCAAGTATTTAATAGTGGTAATAAATTGTGCATCTTTATCTAACACAAATATAATACCGGTACTTTGGTTTAAATTGATTAGTATTAGTAATAGCATGCGTTTTTTTTCTTGCGCAACGAATTAATTTTTTGTAGTACTGCTATAAACGTCTGCAAGCAAAAATATAAAATTCTTTAAAACTAGTATTACTCAAAAGTTTTGTGAGTTTTATTATTTGAAAGTACTACGAAGCCTAAAATATCATTCTAAAATCAATAAGTACTAGAGTTTCGATTGAGTCCGAAATATGCGTCACCAAAGCCGACAATTTTTTTCAACAGCTCCTACGAGGATATAGTACGTGTGTGCTCATCGGCGCCTTCTACTAATACTAACTAACGCACACACAGGCAGCGCCCTTTGCGTGGCCTCGCGAAGCGCAGCTGAAAATGAGAGCAAAATGAAATTTGAGCGGTGCATTTAAGTACGATGTGTAGCCCACATACATTGTGTACAAAACACAATGATGATTTAGCCAATGGGGGCCGCCTTCGCTGCGCTCGGCAGCCAATAGAGCGCCCGCATTAGCGTGAGTTTTATTAACCCTAGCCCGTTACGAACGTTACAGACGGACAACACACTCTACTAGAGGGGTAAGACTAGCCGTTCGCCGCCGCTACGCGGCGGAGGTGGCAGGCTGTAGTCTCAGGGGAAATGGGCTCACGCCTTCGCTGCGCTCCGGCGTAAACATGTTTTATGTAAACGTGATGTATTAAATGCATATGAAATTGAACATTCCTACTCCGAACCAAAGATCTGCCTGTAGACAATGTTCTAGGCGTAGACCCCATCCTCCTCCTCCAGCTTTGGGTACTCGACCAGCGCCTTGAATCTTGATCTTGAAGTAACTCGCGACATCGCAACGTACAGCTGCCCGTGGGAGAAGCAAGGCGTAGCAAGATACAGCCCCAAGTACTGCACCGTTTGTCCTTGCGCCTTGTTAATCGTCATCGCAAAGGCCGGTTGGACAGGAAACTGCTTGCGTCTCAAATGAAACGGGAAGCTCCGAATGTCTCCGTCACTGATGAAAACAATGCGGGGAATCAACACATGTTGCCCTTGTCGCTCACCTGTCATGATTGTGGCGTGGATGACGTGTGGCTTGAGGGCCACAATTCGAAGCCGTGTTCCGTTGCACAGCCCTAGATCTGGATTCAGGTTCCGCATCATCATGATAGGCATTCCTACCTTGAGGTTCAACTTATGGGGAGGCACTCCACTGATATTCATCGAGTGGAGTACCTCCTGCTCGAAGAAATTGCCGTCACCGTCGTCTTGTACAGAATCGGAAGACATGTATTCCCGCGCCTGTCCAGTTAATCGATCGGTCGCCGCTTCATTGATGCGGTGCACGATTGCGTTCGTGGTCGTGAGGATCGTACGCTTAGCGAAATACTCATCGGTAGCAACTTCGGGGTTGTTTATCTCGCCATACATCTCGTCGATGATCCGATCCATGCCTCTTGGAATAACACCAGGACGAATTTCCCGGTCCTCATCCTCAGGCACAGGTGGATTCTCAATCAGCATATCGCGCGGGATCTTCATGTAATCTCTTCCTAGGGAAGGAGTTACATCATGCCTTCCCCCCCCCCCGACTTGCAACAGGAACTCGGAGAATGCAGCCATTTCCTCAGCCGTGTCTGCAGTATCAGCTGTGCGCACTCGCATGTTTTCCGTAAGACGGAACGTCTGGAATTGGGGCCACAGCCTAGACGACTTGAGACAAGCGTCAATTGTCTCGACGGGTGTTCCATTCTTAACGACCGGGAGAATCTGGCGGAAATCTCCCGAAAGTACAAACACTTTCCCCCCAAAAGGCTCGGTATCGTTGTCTAGTATGTCCCGCAGTGTTCTGTCTACTGCCTCGAATGCGTGGCGATGGGCCATAGGTGCTTTATCCCAAATAATCAAACTTGCATGCTTGATCAACTCCTGAATATGGGAGTTCTTTCTGATACCGCACGTCGAGCTCTCGTTCAATTTCAAAGGGATCTTGAATGTAGAATGAGCTGTCCTACCACCCATGAGCAAGAGCGAGGCAATACCGCTAGACGCCACAGCGATGGCGATTTTCCCCAAGAGTCTGACTTTGGCCAGTATATTTCGAAGCAGTGTAGATTTTCCAGTACCACCCGGGCCATCAACAAAAAATAGTTTCTTGCCTTCCTCCGGGCATTCAACCGCTTCAATAATCTGGTCATAAACCACCCGCTGACTTTCGTTTAGCTGATCTTCTGTGTTTACAATCGCCTCCAAAGCTGACGCATCGTATCCAGTGAGCTCACGTCGAAGTAATCCGTTTTGGCGAAGCGCTTCACGAATCAATGTTGGGAACGACCCCAAGTGAGGAAGCTCGTCGAAGTCAGCTACCGCATACCTACTCGCTTGAAGTAGTTCTTGAATGCTCATCAGCGTTTCAAATTCGACCAACGCCGACTTGAAGGGGTCCATCAAAGCCGGATGTTTGCGTGCGAAGTCTTGGGAAAGATCCGCGAAAAAACGATCCCATAGAACACCAACATTTGCTGGAGCTGAATACACCAGAATAATGACGAAGAGCTGGCGTAGATGATACGGCATTTGTAACTCAGCTGCTTCCCTCAAACACGAAACCCACTCGTTATCATTCTCCAAGTAGCCAGCTTCCCGCGCCGCAATTTGGAATGTGGGGCAGACAATCCCGCTAACCGTTCTCAAGTCTTCAAACGACGTTGGACCTCTACGCTGACAGATCAGTAGCCGAAGATAGAAGCGCTCCATATCGCGAGGGGACACGTGAATCATGCGACCAACGACAGCTTGATACTGTTTCCTGCGGACCCACCTTTTCGGCTGACCTTTCTCCGGCGCTTTCCAGCAGAACTCTTTAGGGATGTCCTGATACAACATCGTTCTGGCAATATGATTCTCGGGCACTTCGCTCGCACACAACTCAAAGAATCTGGTCAGCATCGTGTGACTATCACGTTCCAAAACCGCCTTCGGGTTTTCCGTCTCGCGAAAGCAAATCGTCTGGCCTGACTCGAGATGAACCGCATGGTTTTTTCCTGAATCGTGAAATCGAGCAGGCGCATGCAAGCTTCCACCGGAGAAATGTACCGGGCGCTCAAGAAACGTAGAATCTCATTTGGTTCGCGACGCGCACTCTGCTGCCCTCCTCGGACTTCTTCCACAGTGAGTATAGCCATGTCGGCTCCTTTGTACACATACTTGTACAGGTATTTAACCGCAGTAATATCAGTGCACACTTCGACATTGATGTGGCAGTTGTACTTCTGAGATAAGTACGAATTGTACGGTACAACACACTGGTTGATCGTAGCATTGTCGTGTTCTCTGCCTTTGAACTTTAGAACACCTTCTTGCCGTCGACGTCGTCTGTACACTGGATAACCATTGGCATTGGCTTGTGTAACTTCTGCTAAGGGCTTCGGATACCCCTTGGTGCACTTGCCGTCCTTCATACACGCACAGGAAGGGTTTGCAGGCCTGCATGGACCATGGAGCATGCATGACATGACCGTCTCATACAGCTGAGGGTTTGTATCCTTATCTGGGATCTCAGCGCATACCATCTTGTCTACGATCTCGCGCGTTCGAGGTTTGTCTTCGTCAGCCAGAATAATCAATACGTGAGCGTGGGGGAGGCCTCGTTTTTGAAACTCGACAACGTAAATCCGCGCGCGCACTCGTCCCAGGACGCCTTGGTTTAAATCGTCAAGCGCTGCTTGCAGTTCTGCTGCCACACGCGAGCCACGATGTCTGGCCGATCTTGAGCTGTCTGGATATCGGAAGGTATCGCTTCAAGAATCTCGTCCCACTTAGGGTTGCACCTTTCAGTCAGGAAGACGTCGGGCCGTCCATACTCCCGAATAATTGCCATCGAATCTTGATACGACTTGTACATGGACCGCGGGCTACCCAGGTGCGAAGCCGGTAGTATGATACGCTTGCCAACCTGATTAAGAAAGTGGGTTGGGCGTCCTCTGTTGCCTCCGTCCTGGTCCGGGTGCACCAATCTGTTCTGGGCCCGGTCGTATTCCGACAGGAGCACTTCTCCTTCCACCAAAGCCAAAGTATCTTCGTTGAGCAAAGCGTCTTGAACACCCCTGTATTGATCGGCGCGAAGTGTTTTCTGATTGTCGGCCACCCAGCGAAGCTGTTCTTGCTCACATTTTGCACGCTGATCTACACACCACTGTTGAAATAGATGCCCGCCTTGGTGGAGAGCGGACTGGTCATTCACTTTCCGATGAAGGCGGAACGCGACATGTTCACGAAGCGACATCGCCTTCTTGTTTCGATACTCAGTACCATTCGCGAACTCGTCTGTGTAGGTCCAGCCCTTCTCTCCATATGGAAGGAGAAGCGGGTATTGGAGTGGATCGTAATCGGCGTGAGTCTCGTACAAACGTAGCAGCTTTTGATCGCGTGTAAAGAGCAGTAGATCCCGAGGCTGAGCCAGGTTGCCATCCTCAATGAGGGTCGCAGCCACTTCAGACACAGTGGGGCGGTTATGCGTCCTCGGTCGCGAGGAGTTATCATGCAGACGGAAGACCAAATCTACTGGAGTCTCCGTGTTGTGTTGACGCACTTGCTGCCCAAAGTGGAGGAACCGTTGCGCTAATGGGTTGTGCTCTGCCATCATTTTCTCGATGTCTAGTAGTGCAACACGATCCAGATCCGCGAATATACGAAGACGTCGCTCCGCGCGGCGTTGCATGTCTGGATCCACAATGTAGATCTGCGCAAACTTGGGTGCTACTCGCGCGCCTATCCGACGGTCTATGTGAGGAAGGAGAGACCCTAGGTAGTGCCCCATAGCCCCTTGAATGCGATATGTGTACACGCCGTGAGTACCGGCAACGCTCTCGTCTTGACGTACGTTTTGAAACGATCGGTTTGAGCACAAAGCACCAATCGACGTAAACGCGAAGGCTTGATTGTAGGCACGAATTTGACGGCGGAAGTCTGGATCTTCGTACAGCTGAAGCAGTTTTGGTGGCGCGGGGTGCAGTGAAGGCAGCTTTACCCTGCCTGCCAGAAGCATGATATCGCAGACTCGCCTGGCCACTTCCAAGCATTGCAGATCGGAAAAACTGGAGCTTGTGTCGCCCGTTGACCACGTGGTCACCTGTTATCATGGACGCGTCGAACTCTGCGAGGGAAATAAGAGCGTGGCCATGACGGACGCATTGGCGTCGAGTGCGCACCCGCTCGAGCTCTTGCTGACGCTCCTCATCCGTTAAGCGATCTCGTCGATAACCTTCCTGCTGTCGGTGAAGCTCACGTTCAGCATCTCGTTCTTGTCCCGACAGATCGGCCCGTAGATCGGCGTGCTGTTGGCGGTTTAGCTCACGTTCAGCGTCCCGGTCTTCTTGTGGTAGCTCCGCTCGGCGAACTGCATGCTGTTGGCGGTTTAGGTCGCGTTCGTATTGTCGCTGCTGTTGATTTAGCTCCGCCCTGTGTGCTGTTTGCTGCTGCCGATTATTCACTCGTTGTTCGTGAAGATCTTCTCCATGTAACGAGCTCTTCGGGCACGCTTGCACTCTGCGTCTTTTTTCCTCGCACGATCACGCTGAGAGAGTGACATATTAGCTCGTCTTGTGCGAGATCTCTGTGCGTCGCGTGTACGGTCGCGATCTGTCTGAGACAGTGTCCTGATAGCTCGTCTTTCGCGAGCTCGTTGCGCAGCTGACACCGGAATCGCTTCTTGAACAGGAGCTGGAGGTATTAAAAGCACTGCCAATGAAGCCACCTCGGTAGCTCCCGCTTGATACGCTGCCTCCATCTGGGCCGCAAACCGGCGCTGAAATATCACAGGATCGGACTCTTCCGTCTTTTCCTCCCGCTCTTCAAAACGGCCAGCTTGACCTTCCGTAACTTCCGTAACCGCCGTAGCTTCTTGGTGCACACTGAGGGCTTGAAGCGCTTTGTTCAAGTCGCAGCGCTTCCTCCTGCGCTTGTTCATACGTGGCTTCCGTGCTTCCTTCTCCCCTTGCATGGGTGTCGCATTGATCAGTTCATTCTCGCGCAGAGCCTCCTCAAGTTCTTCCCGCGTCCTTTTCCGCTTAGCTCGATCCATAAGTCTGCGAACACGAAAACGTGACGCGTTAGACATAGTCTAAGTACACCGCACGTAGCAGTAGTTTTCATAAAGTACATCTGCGTACTACCCGGGATTGCTTGCTCCCATCAAGGTTATCTCCGATCACTTATCCCACAGTCACGGGCCGTGAGGCCCGGAGCGGTTTTAGTTTGCAAATTGTGCAGTCGAATCTCCAGGGTTGGGCCCCCGGATAGTACTGTAGCTTGAGGTGCGATATCCTTTTGCCAAAAGGCGGCCGTTAATTGCAAAGGCTGGTTATTGATAGGCTATTACAGCCCCCATCCCATCTGTCGGTTAAAAGAGGCCAGTTACGGTACCCCTCCTGACCAACTGCACGCACGCAATGTGCGTGCCCATCAATAACCAATAACGACCGGCTCATCTGGTTCGCTGTCGGGTTTGCGGTCAATGGACCAGGTGCCAAATGTGCTCTCGCGCAGAGTGGGCGGTGGGATAAAGCTCCAAGAACCCAGAGGGCTCTGGAACTAAATCCCCATAGCACGGCTACCTACTTGCAGGATAAAATCCCGCAAGTTATAAGCTACCCCCTAAGCAGCCCCAGGAACCTTGGACTATCTGTGTATGTGTGTCTTGCTAGCTACTAATGTAAACTAACATGCATACACGCAGCGTACCTTGAGTAACGTGGCGTTCCGCGGCTTCTGTTTCGAAAATGGGGGCAAAATGAAATTTGAACGGTACATTTAAGTACGATGTGTAGACCACATAATATGTACACCAAATATTGCAATTTTAGCGAATCGAGGCCGCCTTCGCTGCGCTCGGCAGCCAGAAGAACGCCTGCATGAGCGCGAGTTTTATGAACCCTAGCCCGTTACGGACAGACTGACGGACGGACGCAGACCACACTCCACTAGAGGGGTAAGATGTACAGTAAAAGAAAGCTTAGATGAAACTCTCGTAAGACAAAAAATAATGTATTTATGTATTATACTTGAAGTTTTACTAGCCGAGTGTCGCCGCGACGCGGCGGGTAAGAATGAATGTCATTCCTTGTGTTTTGCCTCTGTTCCGCTCGCCACGGGCTCGCTTCACTACTCGCATAGTAGGTTGGCAGATTGTGGCTCAGGCGGGCCCATAGGCCCGCAGGGTTGCAGAAGGTGCCGATTTGGGCCGGCTCGCTGCGCTCGGCAGCTTTTAGGCCAATCAGGGCCACCTTCGATGCGCTCGGCAGCCAGTAGAAATATTTAAATTATTTTATCCAATATTTTTTCCGGAAAAGCTTGACAGGCACGACAATTTAGTGAGACGGACAGACAGGTTGCTGCATTTGTGCTTAATACTAGCCGGCCGCCGCCGCTACGCGGCGGAGTGGCATGGTTTGTTGGAGATGAGGTGGCCGCAAAGCTAAGTGCTTCTTTGTGTCACGTGTTTTGTGAGCGTCGCTCAACCTAGTACGTCGTGGCTTCGTGTAGTCAACGACTTAAGTTTCCGTAATTTCATTTGGCCTCGTACCATATCGTGGTTTGGTACGTTTCCGTTACCCCGTACCACAGGTTGGATGTCGTGTTCTTCAATGGCCCGTGCTCCTCCGTGTTCTTCTTGGTTTCGTGGCTCTCTGTTCACCCGCGGTCCACGCTGCTCAGTGGATTTGCGCCCTCGCTTTTGAGCTCATGCACTTTAGTACGGCCTCTTTCGTGGCTCCTAAGCTTTCCCTTTTTCTCAAACGTTTACGTACTTTCGTGATACATAGACATTCGTGGCCGTTGGCCTCCCATCGCCGGTACTCTAACCAAAGGGTGCTATTCCGTGGTTTGGTGCCTCCCTGCAGTCGTGTGGTTCGGTCGCCCGTATATCGTGCTTTCCTGGTGAGGTTCCATCGACCACGTTATCACGCTATCGTACAATCGAAGTGCAGTAATGCTGTCTATGGTATTGGGCTCGCGTAGTGCATCTGCGTTGCCCGTGATATCGTGTTCTACAATGGCTTCGTGCTTCGCGGTGGCATTCGTGGTGACCCCCAAACGGACCCCGTGTATGTCGTGGCTGGTTCGCCGTCCGTGCAATCGTGTTCTAATGTATCACTGTCCTACGTGGCTCGGTAAGCTCAGATTCTACACCGGTATCGTTTTATGTGGCTCGATGATCCCGTACATAGCTCCTGTGGCTGCTTGGTTTTCCATGGTTGAGCGGCTGGTCCATCGTCCATGCTAGTGTGTTCTCCGTAGTCTCGTGGCTGGCCTGTCGTCTGTGCAATCGTGTTCTAATGTAGTATCGTCCTTCGTGGCTCGGGAACTCAGATTCTACACTGGTATAGTTCTCCGCGGCTCGATGATTTCCCGTCTATAGCTCTGCAGCTGTGTTCTCCCATGGCTTAGTGGCATAGTCCATGCTATCGTGTCATTTCGTGTTGTCGCGGTTGGTCTATCGTCAATGCGATCGCTAGCTACAGTAGTATCGTGCTGTGCGACACGGTGAGCTCCGGTTTTACCCTAATATTGTGTCCCAGTGCTCGGTGATTTCCCGCTTATGGTCTCCCGCGGGTTCATGTTTGGTGCTTTATGTTTAACCGTGGTGTTGTTGGAAATGTTTTTCTGTGCACTCTCTCCGGTACGTGTTCTACCGTGGCCTCGAACGTGCGTGCCTTTCCGTAGCCCGTGCTTTTCAGCATACTGGGGTGTCTATATTTTTTAGTTCTCCTCCGTGGTGCGTACACTCCCGTAATGTTTTATTCTTCCAATTTTTTATGGCTGTGTGCTCCCCCGTGGTTCGTCCTTTGCTGTTTCCGTGCCCATCAGTGCTCCGCTTCCATCCCAGCGTGTACATAGTCTACTTTAGTATTCTTCCGTGTTTCGTGCTTTTACCTGGATTCGTGCTCTTCAGTGGCCCCGCGTCAACTCGATCACCCAGTGCGCTTGATGTCCGCTACGTAATGTGCTGGAAAGTGCGCCAACTACCTTACTTCGCACATTACACGCGCGAATACGAACTAACTACCAAAGCTAAGGAAATACGTTTTTTTCTCGCGGTGGCAGAGTGGTGTGTGTGGGTGTGAGGACGCCACTATAATCACATTTGAAAAGTTTCTAGAATACAAACCAATTATCACAGCTAAATAAATACTTTTTTTCGCGGTGGTGGAGCGGTGTGTGTAGGTGGTGTGAGGACTCACATTTGAAACGTTTCTAGTAATTAATATTAGTAAAAATCGTGTGTACTTTTATCTAACAGCTGACATAATAGTTTCGTGTACTACTACTACAAAGTGTCAAGCTCTAAATATTAGTAGCTGCACTTTTTTCATTTATCTAGCGCTAAACGTAATGCATGTATGTGAGTGTATTACTACTACAAATACCTGCAAGCAAAAATATGAAAGGTATTTGGAGAAGCGTTTTTTTGTAAGAAACATTATTACAAAACTATTACGAAGCTTTAAACATCATATTATAGCCTATAAGTACTAAAGTTCCTGTTTAAGCCGAAATATATGTCACCAGGGCCTTAAACATTTTCAGCAGCTCCTACGACGATATACAGTCGTGCACCTCGTTTTCGGCCCCGGTATGGCTTAATAGCCTGCCCAATCTAATGATTGCGCCACATGCATTGCGCAAATGAGCTGTCCATCTTCTTTAGACCAAATAACCTCAATGGTATTCCCTCCTTGAGGAGGGATGGAACGTCGCACTTTCGCCACGATGTATCAGCTCAATCACTTCACCATACAACAGCTCATTATAAATTTTGTCGCAAAACGCCATGGCACGTCGCCCGTCCGCCTATTCTACGTTGAATCTCGCCAATAAGCAAACATTGTGCAGGAAGGCAGCCACAGAGCCATCATGGACACTGTCTCAGCTCACTCAGTGGGCCACACAAGAGTATCAAGGACCACTACCGTGCTAAGAAGCAGGAGGCCGAGCCGGACATGTTTTACAAAGGCGAGAAGTATACCCCCGTCAATATTTAAACAGCGATGAAGTGGTGCTCGGAAGGTTGGCAAGACGTATCGACAATGACCATACGAAACTGTTGGAATCACACTGGTATTGGGTCGGAGATGGATTTGAGATTTGTACTTAATTAAGGTAATACAAAGTAGTACATTTGGATTCCATCTATTCCTCTATAAATATTCGCAGCTCGTAGACTCTATATGGTCCACCCCGCCGAATACGAGGTGCACGACTGTAGTACGCGTGTGGCCATCGGCGCCATCTATTAATGCCAACTAACGCGCACGCAGTCAGCGCCCTCTACCTACCTTGCTAAACCGCAGCTGAAAATGAGAGCAAAATGAAATTTAAGCGGTGCTTTTAAGTACGAGGTGTAGTCCACATACAGTGTGTACAAAACATAATGCCGATTCTAGTAAATGGGGGCCGCCTTCGCTGCGCTCGGCAGCCAGTAGAGCGCGCGTATTTGCGTTACCTTTTAGAGCCCTAGCCCGTTACGAACGGACTGACAGACATACACCAGACTCCACTAGGGGGGTAAGATACAAGTCGCTTGCATCTTCATGTAAGCTTTTTTTATCACGCACGTGAAAAGCCGTTCTTATTATTAATAAGCACTACCGGGAACATCGGATAGGTCCGACGACCATACAGTAGTCCATTTCACATTACTTTGCATTTTGCGCTCAGCATCCAAGATCCGGCAAGCACACGAACAAGTCGATCAAACGCTGAAGCCATATCTAGTAACATTTTAAATGATTTTGTGACATCAAAACTATGGCTCGGTAGGCAGGTAGAGAAGATGAAGAGAGACGAAGAAGTTACTTGTAGGCGCCAAAAGACGAAGTGAGGTAGATTAGAGTTGGCCCACGGCAAGCAGGCTGTCTAGCAGCAGACTTAAGATGATTGGTTTTAGGAGAACTACACTGGTACAGACAATAGCATTGTTACATCTTGACTAATAACTTTTAGCGAGACCTTTTGTATCGGATCATCAGTTTTCAGATGTAGCTGGTACAATATGCCACTATGATAAAGGTGCAACCGTTGACAGCCTCCCTGCATCTTTGCATACTTTACACATCACAGAATGCATTCAATATTACAGGTATGGGAAGATTCTCTTTGCAAACGCCTCAGTCTTCATAGTCGTCAGCCGAGGAAGCCCCGAGTTAGCTGCTCCAACTTTCCCATTCAGTCTTGCTGTCTGGGAAGACGGACTTCTCGGGCAGGCCATGGTAACGTTCTCGAAAACTGCTCGTTTAGCAGCACCGGTGCCGGACACGCCATCATCAGCGCCGAAAGGCCTGGGGAAACGGAAGCTTGGCACTGCAGCCAAGATCTGAGAGCGCAAGCGCAAGGAGAGCCAAGGTCCTGGTGTCGAGCTCAGCGTGGATGCGGAGTGCTTAGTGACCAGAGGGCGTGAGGCCGCGGGGGCCGTGTTAGAAAGAGGAAGAAGGCCGCTGGGGGCAAGTCGAAGAAGGCTGTTGGTGGCTTGCTTTCAGAGGCTCTTTGAGCCGCCATGGCCGAGATCACTGTAGAGCCTGCTGATTCAGCAGCCACAGTGGGTAGTGTAGCGTCGTGCAGATCGCGCAGTGGTGCAGGAGCGTCGACGAGTGGGCCGACATAGTATCTTGCAGATGTCACGGCAGATTATTCTCAAGTCATTGAAGCGAGAGACCATAGTGATATGGGCTCAGCCTACAGACCAGACTGTAGCTCAGATCTTGACGGAACTTGAAGGTTGCATGACCGATGAAGCCAAACACCACGAATAGGTGGAGCAGGCGGCTAGTAGAACAGGCCAGGGTTCTCGGAAAGCCCACCGACCAGAGTGTTACTGCTAGCGCACAGATATCTTCTATCACCGGACTGGTTGCAACCACCGAACGTCAGCTACTGCCCCCATTCTGGCCACTTCAGACACCGAACTCTAATCTGATGATGAAATGTGTTACCCGATATACGGCAAGTACTACAGCAGTAAGCAAGTGACTGTCACAGCTGACTATGCAACTCCAGCAAGGACCTGGGGCGTGGCTGGTATCAATGATCGCCGTGATTCTCCTCTTGGTTCAGAGTATCGTGTGTTGTGGGTCAACCGTCTGCTTGTGAATCGACGCTACTATCAGCGTACATGGGAGCCTCGTCAACAGCTGCTGGATGATGATTTCTCTGAGGCGTTGGACGTGGATCGCGGGAAGTCTTCCGATATAAAAAAGTTTAAGAACTTCTGCCCAGAAAGACGAATACGGCAAGCGTGCAATTGATGCCCGAGGCCTATGCATGTTCACTGCATTGAAGCGTGCTGTCGAGCTTGTTGGGCGACCTGACATCGTGACGCAAGATGATAATGATACATTCGTTGCTGATGAGCTCCGAGAGCGTGGAGTGGACCTCACACGGGGTACTTCGTGGAAGATAGTTGTTCGGTTCCTGAGTCGACTTAGGGATGCATACCGTGATT
>NW_003303672.1:419758-423143 GCF_000142945.1 Phytophthora infestans T30-4 | reverse complement strand
ACGTAAAGCGGGGGTGAAATGTCATCGCGATTGCTATTAGACATTGCGGTGACTTTGGTCGAGGACAGTGTTCACCCAGTGTACAACAAGGCGTTCCAATATAATAGTAAAAACTTCACTAATCTAGTTACACCTCGTCGAATCCAAGATTTCGCAGACCGACATGACATTGTCTACCGTCGGCTCAAGGGCAAAAAGCAAGTCAGCAGCGAAAAGCAGCGCGTTCACGCGTCTGTTGCAGAGCATCTAGGGCGTCTAAAACGTCGATTCGACGACGGTCTCATTGACCCCGATCTGCAATACAACATGGATGAAAGTCATTTCGTTATTGACTTAGATGATGGCAAGACTTTTGATTTTCGTGGCGCCTCCTATGTCAAGTATCGTAGCGTGGTTTCTGGTAAGTTCATAATTCTTTTTTTATTCTCTTTTTAATTTTTTTTGTGTTTTTCAGGACGCGAAGGGATTACAATGTGTGTGCTTCTTCGTGGCGGAACCAACGCACAAATAGAGTGCCCAATGCTCATATTCAAAAATAAGAATGCAAACTATCCAATCCAAGGCTTGCCCGATTCAACTCCTGGGACGGCGTATCGAACTTCACCTACAGCTTTTATAAACAACAGTTTGACGCAGCAATGGCTGCATGAAGTCCGCTGTTGGGGGCCAGGAGGACCTTTCGTCAAAGAACGCACACTGTGGATGGACAACGCGAGCGGTCATAGTGGAGACGATGTCGTCGCTGTAGCGAAAGAATCGCGCACAAAAGTGCAGTTTTTTTCCAGCTAATGCAACAGACCTAATACAACCGGCTGACTGATTTCCTATTCAACGAATTAAAGAGCACTGGCGACGGCTCTGTGAGCAGCGGAATATGGCTGCAATCTGACGTGGAGATTGGCGACAAGGCTCCGGGTCATTGCAGAACCCAGGAAAGAGATTCTTCTTGAAAACCGCAGCGAAATGCGTACAGCTGGTGAATTGCGAGAGAGATAAGAAAGGTTTCAACTGGGCTAAGCAGTCCATGATTTTGTGTGGATTCGATGTTGGCTCTTGTGGCTACTCGAAAGTCGATCAGCTTGGCCGAGACCTGCAGGACATCGTCGCTGAATATCAAGATGAGTTCAAGAAGGGCTACGCGGAAGCTGGGCAGTCGGCTCAGCTTTAACCTTCTAGGATTCTACCATAAATAGTCATACCCACAATTAGTAGTATACCTCGATTAGTCGCACATTTTTTGGGACTCTGAAGTCGTACACCAATATTAGTCAGGGGCCGACTAATTAGCGTGAACGGTGTAGTGACATAGGGCGATATATTCTGCCTCTGTTGTAGAGAGAGCTACAGTATGATGCTTTCGCGAAAGCCATGAGATAGGACTACCTGTTAGCATTGTCACGTATCCTCCAACGGAGCGTCTCGTGTCGGGGCAGTTGGCTTAGACAGAGTCACTGTAGGCAATCAGTTGATCAGCTAGGTTTTCCGAGGTAGTATCGGTCGAGCCTCCCAGAAGAAGACCGTATTCTTTCGTTCCGGATAGATACTTTGGACCACGGATGACTGATTTCTAGTGATCCATACCTGGGTTTGCTAGGAATTGGCTGACCTCTCGCATGTAAAATGCCATGTCGAGTCGAGTGCCGACCATTAAGTACATGACACTGCCTACGGCTTGGCGATACGGAATGTATTTCATCGCATCTTTCTTTTGCTCACTGCTAGGCTGGCTGCTTACGAAGCGTTTGGCGTTTCGTTCTGCTGGTGTTGCAATAGGGTACGAAATGTAGTCGCTGAAGCCGTCAACGACCTTCGTAGCGTACTTGTGCTGGAGGCTAAATATCGCTCGATTCGTTCGGTCACGTTGAATGGACCAGCCGAGTTAGTGGCATGGAAAATCGACTTTTCAGGGCTGATTTCAGCTCATTGACGAGTGCTGGTGTTGGCGCAATGATCAGTAAGTCGTCGACGTACACTGCAATGTAACAGGTGATGTCACCAATTGTGCGTCGAAAGACACAGCGATCTTTAATAAGTTTCAGGGACCCAAGACTCTATGGGAAGGCAGTCAGGGTTTGGTACCCGGCACGGGGCGCTTGCTTCAGCCCGTATAAGCTCTTAAGAAGTTTGCACACTAGGTGCTACTTGCCCGGGATCTTGAAACCTTCCGGTTAAGCAATGTAGATCTCCTCTTCCAGATAGCCCATCCATTTGGTGAACTTCAAAGTCAAGAAGAGATGCAATTTTAAGAAGTAGTCTAAGTCCCTCCATCCTGATGATAGGAGAGAATATCTCGGGGTAGTCGATGACACATTGCTGATGAAATCCTTTGATCACAAGACGCGCTTTAAAGCGGTCAATTTCGCCTGTGCCGGTATACTTCACAACAAAGATCCATCGGCTATTTAAAATCTCCCTTCCTTTAGGAGTGGATACCAACACCCAAGTGTGATTGTCCATGAGAGACTTGTATTCCGATTTAGCTGCTTTATACCACTGGTTAGCGTGGGAAGACTTCATTGCTTTCCGATACGTAGTAGGCTCAGACACATACCGAATAGCTAGTAATGTTTACAGTAAATGCACGTTGCTCCTGTTCGTGTATGTCTTCCTCAGAGCTGAGGGCTACGTCATTGGCTTCCTCAGAGCTATCAACGGCTTCCGCTGAGAGGCGAGGTCGCTTAGTAGTCGAATGATGAGGAGGATCAGAGTCCGTCTCCGTTCGAAAAGAATAATGTATGGATGTTCGATCAATAGCCTCCCTCAGTGAGGGCATTACACGTTGGTTCACTGTGCCTGGCGCTGTTGTCATTGCAGGGTCTGAGGTGGGTGATGATGTTGTTACTGGGTCTGATACATGTTCAGGCTCCGGTGCTACTGTAGTAGCAGTTGCAGGTGGCAGAGGTACAGGTGCAGGTGTAGCGGTAGATTGGTGCCAATTCGTGTGCTGTGTGGGCTCTAGAGTAGCCGTCAGGCCAGTGAGAGAGGGGAATTCGTCGTATTTAAAGATTACATCACGACTGTAGATAATTGCATGAGTATCGATGTCCATCAGACGGTAGCCTTTCTTATGGTGAGGCACGCCAAGATACATACACAAACGGGCTCTAGCGTCGAGTTTGTCTCGGTATTGCTCCATGGTGTGGACATATCCACGACATCCTAATAATTTGATGTACTGCATGGATGGAATACGGTTGTGCCAAAGCTCGTACGGGGTTCGTCCATCCGTCTTGGAGCTGGGAGTCATATTGATGAGAGTGGTCACATGACAGACACACTCGGCCCATACCGGCTTGGGTAGCTTGCCGTCAAGTAGAAGGACTCGGACACGCTCCTATGATGGTGCGCATGCGGCGATCTACAGCTCCATTTTTGCCGAGGTGTG
>NW_003303672.1:411922-419514 GCF_000142945.1 Phytophthora infestans T30-4 | reverse complement strand
AATCTTATATCTTAAACGTCTTTCGGGTTATCCACATCAGTCTACTCGGGGAGTATGATACTTCGTACTAGTATACATGTACTGGTACCTACCGCCAAGATTGCGTTTCTTTTATCGCTCAAACTGCTTACTCCTTTAAAGAAATAGTTTTTGTCAATGGTTGCACCTTTACATAGTGGCATATTGTACCAGCTACTTCTGGAAGCTGATGATCCGATACAAAAGGTCTCGTTTTGTTATCAAGATGTAACAATGCCATAGTCTGTACCAGTGTAGCTCTCCTAAAACCAACCATCTTAAGTCTGCTGCTAGGCAGCCTGCTTGCAGTGGGCCAGCTCTAATCTACCTCACTTCGTCTTTTGATGCCTACAAGTAACTAGCTCGTCTCTCTTCATCTTCTCTACCTGCCTACCGAGTCGTAGGTTATGAGCCCAAGCCAAGTCTCTAGCAACGACTTCCCACGCCTCATCGGCGCCGAGAACTTCGACGTCTGGAATACCCGTGTGTGCGTGGCAAGCACCTACTCGGCTACGTAAAGCAGTCCGACTACGATGGTGTGTCTGAAGACGAGCGTAAGTACAGCGGCAGCGATATGTCTGATGTAAACGATGAACCGCATGCCAACGCTACCAAGAACGTCGAAATCGACTCCGACGCTGTGGACTACGACGAGAGCGACTACGACCTCAAGCCACCCTCGGACTCAGAAGATGACTCTGGAGCCAGCTCCGATACGTAAATCAAGAGGAAGAACCTCCCGGTTGTTCGACCATTTAACCAGCGCGAGGCTCGCCGTGCACGCAAACGCGCCAAGAAAGAGAAGCACCAGCCTTTTAGCCAGAGTGAGCGCCGTCGACAAGAAGTTAAGACCAAAGCCTTCTTCATGAAAACGATGAACAACATGCACGTGCGGCTGGTCAAGAATCTCACGACATCCTACGAGATATTCAACTACATCTTCCAGAAGTACGAGGGAGCCGCCTTTCATGGTGATCAGTAATTTATTTAACACCACTTAATGGAGATCAAGCATGAGGAAAGCTCCGACTTAACCGAGTTCTTTCTCAAGCTTAAGAACGCGATGAAAACCACGTCTGAAGCCACCGAATCGGTGATGACCGAGGGACAGAAGTCTATCTACCTGTTTCACTCGATGCCCAAGTCATGGAAGGACGATCTCCGCATCTGGAAGGGCCAGCGGAAGTATATCCCGTATGAAGACCTTAGGCAGAGCATTGAAGGCAAGGCTCGCGATCTTAAAGCTCAAGAGCGCTACACCTTGGCCAAGGGCACACCAGAGACCTCTGCAACCAAGGCTGAGAGGGCTCTAGTGGCTACCGGACCTCCTGTGTCACGAACGCAAGGCCATGACAGCGCCAATGTCTGCTCCTACTGTGATCTCCCACGCCACAACATTCGTCAATGCTAAGGCCTTCAAAACGATTTGCGAGATGGACGAGTGAAAGCTGGGACAGTGCTTCCTGCTAACTTCGCCTTCAAGGGTAACTCGAAACGCGATCACCCGTACCAGAACTCGAGCAATGGTGGCAATGGATGACACGGCAAGAATAACAACAACTGCGACTTCAAGGGCAAAACCAGTAGTAACAAGAACAAGCATGGAAATGGCGGCAAACAACGCGGTCAAGATCGCTACAAGGGTCGCCCTCTTGAGTCAGACAATGACGAGGAAGATGACGACGACAGCGATTCTGGAAACAACCGCAAGGCAACTCGCCAAGGACGTCGTGACACCGGTCTCATCGCTGTTTATAACCACAGTCAATCTCCCGTTTAGCCTCACTTCTCAAGCCAAGGTAGAACCCGACCCCACCTGGACGATCGACTCTGGCTGCACTCGCCACGTCACCCATGAGTCTCAGTGATTTACCAACATCACCTCCAGTGGTGGATCAATTACGGTTGGTGGTAATAACCAAATCCCCATCGAAGGCATTAGACGGGTCGATCTGGAAGTCACTGACTCCAAGGGCACTATGGAGAAGCTTATACTTCGTAGCGTCCTGTATGCTCCCCAGCTCCAATTCAGTCTGCTATCAATTCCAGCAGCTGTGAAGCACGACTTTCGCTTCAACTTTGACCGCAAATAGTGTTATATGCAAACTGACCAGCGCTTCAAGATCAAAGCGCTCATGACTACCAGCACGGATCTGTATCAGTTCCAAGCCAAACCGGCGGCACCTCCAGCGGCATTTATTGCCTCAGGTAAGTAGCGCTCCTTTCTTCTCTTACATAAACGACTTGGACACCCTAACGTTCGTGTCTTGAATGGTCTATCTAGGAGCCAGGCCATATATGGACTCGATGGATCTATACCTCTAGGTCCAAAGACAGATTTCTTGTGTGTTGCCTGCACGTTAGCGAAGTCACACCGCTCCCCATTTTACTCTAATAAAGTTGTTAAACGTGCTACAACACCCTTGTCGAAAGTCCATCCAGATATCAGTGGTCCACTACCTGTGCCTAGCCTTACTGCTTGTCGTTACTTCTTGATCTTCATCGATGCCTTTTCTCGATTCATGTTCACTTATACAATTAAGAGCCGTCATTGATAAAATCTCAACTTTGTAACCCCCCTCCCCCGCACTCACTTTGTGTCGGTGATGATACATCATTTACACCTTTGCCCGCCCATAGTTGGCTCATTCAACATCCAAAGTCGGCAGCTTTAATTTTGGTTCATTTTTTGCCGGAGCGAGGTACCCGAAATAAGCAGTACCACTATCCTTAGTGCAGTCAAAGCTGACTAATCCATACTCAAAGTCGGCATGCTGTACTCCTCTTCTCCCTACAGATCCACCTACTCGCCGTACACCTGTCCTCGAAGCGAATTGCGGCGATGACGAACTTCGCAGCATGCAACTCCATGTAGAAGCTTCACTGTACTGCCAAGGTACGTGAACAACCAGTCATTCTTCTTTCAATGCTTGGCTCACAGACTCACAGTTACAGAAATACTTCCTATAAAATATCTGCAGCTGACTCATTTTTCATTTTTCTCTGTGAACACACGAGTGAACCATTTCCTTGGCTTAAAAAAAGTGAATATTCAAAATTAGGGAAGGTCGCAACAGCGACGTAGTGTACGCATACGATACCGATTCTCCAACGTTTGCCTTACTCTGGAACGGTGGAGTGAGCTTCAAGCCCCGAAGCTGCAGCTGAACGACTTTTTGCGGGAGTGAGCGCTGGCGTACCGAAACATTCCACTGCACGCCGACTTTTTATCGGAGTCTTAGCCGGCGTGCCGAACGATTCAGTAAAAGCGTAGTTAGCGTCGTCTTCGAGCTTCATAGCCGCGATGCTATCAAAAACCCACTGAATAAAATGCCAGTTAGTTAGACAGTTCATAGCTCAGCACTTTTAACAGTACGTAGACGTTACCTTCGAGGTGACGACACGAATACCAGTCCGCTGAGCTCGTCGGAGCAACGAGGCATCGCCGCATATGCAGATGTCAGCAACTGAAATCTGGTTGCAGAGCTGTAAATTTCAACACAAATAACAAAACTTTAGCGAACAAATGGCCATAACAATTCACCTACAGTGACTCACCTCTCCACCAGCGACTTGAATTAGAGACTGAAGCACTTCACGTGATGGTTCCACGTTAGATCCGACGAAGAACTTGGTGCCTTTGAAGACCTGTCGAGACTCTGGATGCTCACGTGAGTACTTGTTCGCAAACATGGTCAGTTCAAAGTCTTCTTCGGGCAGCCAACGCTCTTGTTCCAGTGATGAAAACGCCCAATCTTCCGTCACTATCCACGCCCCACGAGCGATTGCAAAGAGCACTTTGATGGTGCGTCTCGCGTCTCTGCCCACGATAAGGTGCGTCACTCCTGCAGCGTAATCCATACTCTTGAGCACGCGCGCTTTGCGGTATCCAGGCTCGTTGGCCATATTGGCGTCGATCGCGTGGATCGCGCATTGAAGAACTCCACGCGCCTCTGCACTGACTCCAGTGATCCCAAACACGTTGCGTGGACTCTTTCGCGGCGTTTTCCTGCTGGTTGTGCTGGAAAAACTCATCGCCATTGGGATCGGAGTCGAATTCACCTCGCGATGCTTCCTCATGAAGCCAGAAACTGAGCCTGGCGTCACCATCTTGTTCACTGTGTCGTCCCTGTTCTCTCGTCGCGCCTTCTTGACCACAGGAGTCGTCAAACTGCTGCTGGAGACAGGAGGACGAGCACGTTTCTTCGCTGCACTCTGTGTGAGCTTTATGGCGCTTGCCGTTGCTGGTAGTTTCCGCTTCGCTTTCTTCACTGGAGCCTTCGGCTTGTCTATCGACACGGAAGCACTTGCCAACGACGAACGCGCTGTCGGTTTGGGTGCCACGCTACGTGCCACTGGACTTTGAGTTCTTGACCGGTTGGCAGGACTGGGCGTTGCGCTTTTTGTTGATGCTCGCGCTGCTCTAGATGCTGCTGGACTTGGCGTTCGAATCTTGGCAGTTGAGCTGGCTGTCGGTCGTGTCAGTGACCGCGGCGTCCGTTCCCGCATCGACGGACTACTGAGAGGCGTCTTGACGCTGTTAGCCGAGCCTGGCGTTCTCGCTTTCGTGTTAGAAGTCGGCGTCTTGCCTTTCGGTGTCGCTGGGGCGGACACAGTTGTCGTCGGTGTGGCAGGAGTCTTGGGAGAGTCTGCTACGGTGCTTGCAACGGTTGCAGGCGACGCAGTAGCTGTACTATCAGCACTTGGCGACTTAGCTGAGCCCCTGGAAGCCTGGCAGTCCGTACAATATCTGCGAGTTCGTGGATTCGAGCATCCACATGCGGCACAGGACCAAATACCGGTTTTCAGCGTCAATCCACTGCCATACGAGAGCGAATTCCTGTTGCGACGTCGTAATTCTCGTGCTGTGGGCTGCTTACTGTCGTCCGGGGTAGCGATATCGAGCTCTCCATTGCTGGTCGTGGGCGTACCCGTGGAACCTGATAAAATCATGGCCTGAGCAGGAGACGGCTGACTCGCTTGACTGTCTTGGATCACAATCACGTCGTTCGTCTTGTCTTTGCTCTCGTCCTCATTCTCCGACTCGCTCTCCGCTACGATTCCACTCGCTTGAGACGCTGTGACTTCGTCCTCATCCTGTTGTGTCGGTAGACCATTCAGCGTCTTTCTCCGCTTGGCTGACGAGCTGACACTCTTCAAACGAATAGGCTGTTTCGTAGGTGTGCTGAACTCGCCTTCCTGCACGGGCTCGCTTGTCCCCAGCATCTTCAAAATGGCGTCGGACGTCGCAGGCTCCATGGAGAGAGCGCGTCGCTTCCTTCTGCCGCCATTTAGTGCCTTGTTTACCTTAAATTTCGACGGTGGCGCTGCCGCCGCCTCCTTCTTGTCCTCTGTGGAGGCGCTTGACGCCTTGTTGTCTGTATTCTCTTTGTTATCGGTCTTGGACGCATCCGATCCGAGCGATTGTCGCCTCTTAAGCTTGGGTTTGGCTCTACTAGCGTTGGTTTCAATGATATTCTGCTGACTTACCGGGAAGAATGGTAGCTCGTCCATGCGCTTCTTACTGACGTAGCAGGCGTTGACCCAGAGCTGGGAGACGATCTTTAGTTCGTATCTGGTGGCTGCTGCGGCCATGGAGCCGCCTCCTGCTTGCCATTTGCCGATCTTGGTCTTCCATACGGGTGTAAAGTGGCTAAGTACCATGTGTGTGAGTTTGGGAGTGAAGCGCTTAACGGTGGAGGCCCCGAGCTCGCGCAGTTTACGAGCCACGACGTCGCTGCAGTCGATCTGAGCGTCTGCACCGACGCGGACGTCTACCATAGCTACAACGCCCTTTAATGGGCCAGTAATGCGAGGTCGACGGCGAGTGGATGGAGCTGTGACGGATGTGGATGGACCTGTGGGTGCTGTGGAGGCTGTGGAGGCTCGAGGAGACGCGCGTGTGGGCATTCGCGTGGTACGCGGCATCGCTGAGAGGGAGATGGACACTGCGGCCACCATGAGACTGCACACACAGAGAGAAAAGCGACAGTGAATGCGCCTCCCGCCTAGTTGACCCTGAGCGATTTTCAAATGTCGTCTTGCGCGCGGAATTGGAAATATAGTACAGAACAGGTTCGTGTAAGTACGAAAGAAGAATTGGTGTCAGAGTGAAGGTTGGTGTGGTGGACGTAATAAATGAGATGGCTACAGCACTATTTCAAGCGACTCACAAAAATCTACTTAGTACATGGTCAAGTGTTTGTCGAAGTACAAAATACTTAGACAAACACTTGACCATGTATGCAGCACTACGCTGATGCTAGCAATAACAAAACTAAGCGTTGTGATCCAAGCACATTGAGTGATCTAGTATGCTCGATTAAAAGAAGGCAAGGGCGGTTAATCAAAGTCAGATATCGTGATGATCACGTTGGTCTCAAGTGTTGGGAAAACTATCAAGCGAGTGTAGTCAATGGATAAGGTGTTTTCAAGTTGCTGTAGCGATATCGAAAGCCGCTGATGCACTTGGTGTGGCCATTACTAGTATTCCTCCTACCGCTACTAGCACCTTCCTATGAGAGCTATCCGAATATACAAATTCAACGCTACTAAGTTTATAAATCATTGAAAATTGAAGACCACCGCAGTAATCGCCGGAAATTCGATCCTCAACCTCTAGGGTGGACCTAGCTGCACGAAGGCGTGCGAACCGATGAGATGGACCGTTGTCGCGCGCTTCCGCCCGCTCACCGTGGCCTTGCTGTCCTCCGATGCCGACCCGGCATTGACTTTTTTGCCGGGGAGTAGCATCTTCATCTTTTGCGAAAACTTTGAGTTGTGACGCTGCTGATTCGTGGTGGTGGTGGCTGCAGCAGTCTGGTTGATCGTTTTGTCTGTCCTGTTGTCAACGTTCGCTTGGGTCTTGTCATGTAGGAGCTTGAGACTGCCGTATGTGTTCAAAGGGAGTGCGAAGCGAGTGTGTGCATTCATCCTGGCAGCTGGAGTCTTGGGGTGCTGTTGATCTGCGATGCAAGTTGCAAAGTGAGAAGCTCTGTGCCGCTTCAAGTTGAGCAGTACCATCATTCCTGAAAAATGCATTGCTATAAACATTCACTATCGAATGAAGAGAACTGAAGTTGCCTTGAGGGGCCCATGATCGCCATTTTCTGAGCGCCCAGTCAACAGTCAGCTAGAAATTGTAGTTTTCAGTTTTCGAAGTGCAAAAGATGGGGTGAGCGACAAAGTGACGCATCAAGATCCTGTTATCCTGTATGAACTCTGTCATCGGACACCAAGCGTTATACTGTATAGTACAGTATAGCTTATGCTGTTTTTCGATTACCCGACTACATTGTGAGTGTATTCGCCATTTAAATACTTGAAATGAATGAATGATGGTAGCGTTTGTACTGTACATGTACCACAAATTGCTGGTACATGTACAGCAAATTGCTGGTAGCTCTACAATTTCTAGAGCACCAGCCAGCTATCAAAAGAGAACACCAAACGTGGCAAGGACAGCTTCTCTCGTTGTTAATTTACAATACTGTCATCGTGCGCACCGTTTAGGGTGAGCTTGTCAAATCTGCTGCTCGCGCTAACTCCACCAAAAGCAAGGTCAGTCTACCTAG
>NW_003303672.1:410752-411822 GCF_000142945.1 Phytophthora infestans T30-4 | reverse complement strand
TTGTGGCTTTGACGTCCGAGCTGATCTTTAACAGACGCCTTGAACGCAGGGGGCTTTAGTGCTTCGACTAAATATCCTACTACCTTCTTGGGCTCGGCTTGTACCATGTCATCCATGTTCAGCTTATCCACAATCTCGTAGAAGTCCGCCATAAGACGCGACAGTCGTGACTCAGCGTCTTGTAGATTCGTGTCCATGCATAGGTTCTTTACCTCGCGATCCAATGTTTTGTAGGCTGTGTTGTCCGGAATCCTTGCCGACAAAAAATAATCTCGCCACTCCGACTCCGTCACATCCTTTTCTTGATTGAACAACTCGAATTGACAAATTCGTACCATCGTGCCTTGCTCAATACATGCACTTAAAGGCATTACAAAAATCTTTGTTTGAGTACCTTGATTTAACGCCTGAATCCGTCTGGAATAGATAGCGTAACTATCCATGAAGTCACGTTTCTCTTTCTTTGAGCTGCCTCGGTAAATGGGAGGAACCGGCAGATTTGTTCCTGCTGCCACGGTGACAGAAGGTACTTCTGGTGGTCGTTGGTCCACTATAGGCGCAGCACCCTGAGCAAAAGCTCCCCAACGTGCCTGCAGATGTGGTTGCACGGCTTCAGCCAGGCTCTCGAGGCGCTGGCCTTGCAATACAACGGCTTCCTCAGCAGCACGGAGCAAACGGTATTGCTCGTCCAGGTACTGCCGGTGTTCGTCCATCTGACGCTTCATCTCCTTTTGTTGCTCTAACAGTTCCGACTGTCGGTCGTGTTGGGCCTGGAGATACTCCGATGTCTGCGCCGCAAGTCGGTCCTGCTGGCGCTGGACATGGCCAAGCTGCTCCGCGGTCTGCTGTTGCACCGCTGCCGAATGATGAGCTAGAGCTTCCACTTGGCGACTTGTCCTTGATTCGCCACTTTGTATCACCGCTGTCCTTGTAGTCGTCTCCTCCAACCGTACGTCACGGTCCGAATAAGGAGGGAGCGGCGGGTACACTGCCACAGGCATTCCACCGGGCAGAATGTGGCACCATTGCCTCGTCGGCGTCTTCCATGCTGAGCGCGACCCCCAGCTAAA
>NW_003303672.1:401704-410652 GCF_000142945.1 Phytophthora infestans T30-4 | reverse complement strand
ACTACACGGCTCACGAGATCTGTAGATTGCGACCAACTCTGCCTTCCACGTGTATCTGCTGTAAACCACTTGCTCACACTGAATGCGGTGGTGCCATTCTTGACAACAAAGTCGTCCATGCGGCCATCCGCACATATTCCAGAGTGAAGTGTTTGTATGCGGTACCGCTCACCTTGCTGCGTTGCAAAGTGCTACTGTACTTGCTCTTGGCTCTCTTTCGTGGATCGCGCTGGGTCTGTCTTTCATCCTCCTGCTCACCACACACTACCTGCCCCCACGTCCCCCACTTCCTTTCACCGAAGCTCTTAGAGACTCACTTTACAACGTTCTCGGGTCGACGCAAGCTTCAGTCATGAACGCCAACGAAAACAAGTTTCCTCCCACCCCCATGGTCAAGCCCAATTATCTGTCGAATCCGCCTCCGGCATGAAAACCGGAGGATGCACCAGGGAAGAAGACCGCGCAGGCGAAACAGTTTGTGGCGTCCCCAGCTACGATGGTCATGACGAAACCATCGATTTTCCGTCGTTGATTCTTACTCACTGTCAGCAAAGTATAACCACTTGAAAGCACGAAGGATATCTCTCTATTACCGATACACTGTCATTATGACACAGAAATCTCTGAGTAAATCGAATCTGGTGAGGGTTACATCTGAGCACTGTTTGCACGCCAACATTGAAATAGCGGAATTTCTTTTGTTTCTTTTGGTTGATTTTTCTGCGTCTTATACTAGTTATGCTAAAGGGTTTTCTGAAAGACATAAATCTTTGGTCCGTGGTCAACTATTAGGCTGGGTCGGATTGATTAGATTAGTAGATGCACTGTATCTGCGTTGTCGGTGCGAAGTTCATTCAGCACAACAACCGATTTTTGCGCTGCACAGATCATTGTGATTCCGATGGAGCTGTTACTTCGGGATTGGACAATACAATGTAATTGTTGCAATTGTGATTATGCTACGTTACATGCGTATCGTTGCTGTAGCACCTTGCCACTTGACTCTCATTTGCAGATTCAGCTGTGCAGTAACAACACGATGAACCCCTCCTTGATGGCCACACGAAACGCGCTCCCGCTTACCAACCCTGCCACGCTCATGTACATCCGCGAGAAGACGGCTGCCACCAACGCAGAGATGACCACAAACAGCGCCAATGGGCAGCCTCGCAAATCCACGGCAAGGTTTTCGCGCAAGATGAAGGAGCTGCTCTCCGGCAAAAAAGCTGAACGGGAGCAGGGCGCGACCGATCTGCCGGCGAAGAAGAGCCCGTTTTACCGACAGTTTGTCGAGGCAAGAGCCTTCGTGAACACTGGCCTTCCTAGGTAGACCGGCCTCGCTTTTGGTGGAGTTAGCGCGAGCAGCAGATTTGACAAGCTCACCCTAAACGGTGCGCACGATGACAGTATTGTAAATTAACAACGAGAGAAGCTGTCCTTGCTAAGTTTGGTGTTCTCTTTTGATAGCTGGCTGGTGCTCTAGAAATTGTAGAGCTACCGGCAATTTGTTGTACATATACCAGCAATTTGTGGTACATGTACAGTACAAACACTACCACCATTCATTCACTTTAAGTTTTTAATCGGCGAACACGACCTATCTCAAATCGCAATAATCGAAAAACAGCATAAGATATACTGTATCATACAAATTAACGCTTGGTGTCCGATGACAGAGTTCATACAGGATAACAGGATCTTGATGCGTCACTTTGACGATTACCCCATCTTTGCACTTCGAAAACTGAAGACTACAATTTCTAGCTGACTATTGACTGGGTGCTCAGAAAATGGCGATCATGGGCCCCTCAAGGCAACTTCAGTTCTCTTCATTCGATAGTGAATGAAGATAGCAATGCATTTTTCAGGAATGATGGTACTGCTCAGCTGGAAGCGGCACGGAGCTTCTCACTTTGCAACTTGCATCGCAGATCAACAGCACCCCAAGACTCCAGCTATAATACCGCGATGAATGCACACACTCGCTTCGCACTCCCTTTGAACACCCACGGCAGTCTCAAGCTCCTACATGACAAGACCCAAGCGAACGTTGACAACAGGACTGACAAGGCGATCAACCAGACTGCCGCAGCCACCACCACCACGAATCAGCAGCGTCACAACTCGAAGTTTTCGCAAAAGATGAGGATGCTGCTTCCCGGCAAAAAAACCAATGCCGGGTCGGCATCGGAGGACAGTAAGGCCACGGTGAGCGTGCGGAAGCGCGCAACAACGGCCCATCTCATCAGTTCGCACGCATTCGTGCAGCTAGGTCGGCCCTAGAGGTTGAATTTTCGGCGATTACCGCGGTGATCTACAATTTTCAATGATTTATAAACTTAGTAGCGTTGAATTTGTATATTCGGATAGCACTCACAGGAAAGTGCTAGTAGTACCAGTAGGAGGAATACGCGTTGGCTACAGTGCAAACCACACCAAGCGCGCCAGCGGCTCGATGCCGCACAGTACTACACGAAAATTTAAGGAAATGCAACTGGGTATAACCTAGCGTGGGTAGCACTGCCAGCACTCAATCCACCTTGCGTATAAATTACTATTCATGCTACGGATATCCGAACGTTTATTACCATAGCAGCAGCGATTGTAAGACTTGCTGAATGCTTTGGACTGCGAGCTTTGATGCGTATACGAATATTGACGTCTTGCATTTGTGCTTTACGTTTCGTACCAATTTTGCCACTGGAAGTTTTGTGGCGAAATACGCGCTTCGTTGTCCCCCTCCCCCACAAAGTAAAGTGACACTCGCTGACAAACAAACAAACAAAAGGCTGACCTTAGGGCGTGTTGCGATACTAACCATAGGATTTACCGAATATCGTACATGTATTTGACTTCCTTTTCCTTCCCCCGTGCTCAATTCTAGCGGTGACCCGCAATCATCGCTGCCTTTGAGATGACAAATTGCCGCCAGAACACGTTTTTGCTCTCCTTCGTGACGAGATCAGTAGGCAGTCGTTGGCTCTCTTCCTTGGCGGCAAAGACTTCATGTATCGTGCGCACGAGTTTCGCCTCGAAGGAATCGCGAGAGCTCATTGTACCACCGACGGTGGCCTTCATCGTTCTCTTGGGCTCTGCTGCCTTGTCGCGTACATAGAGAAGAGTGCTCAGTGGAGGAGTGCTGCGAGATGCCATGGCGCAGGGATCTGACTGGTGCTTGGTCTGACGACGGTGCTGCAAATTTGCAAGTGAATGTGATGCCGCAGATGTGATCCTGCCGTACTATCGCCCCGTTACAGCACTTTTGCAACGCTGCTGCATCGTTAAAGAGCGGCGATCCAACGATAAAAAAGACCACATGCTGGATGCTTTTGGCGGGCATTTCCCTACATGTACGAATTGTATACCCAAGCATTAAGCTTTGGAAGCTTTGACCATGTATTATTTTTTGTGAGTGAAATCGAAGATTTGCATTATTTTTATAAAGTATAGCAATTCATATTATAGCGTCCAATTGCGTGGAGCTTCGAGAATTCTAGCCGATCGAGCATCTGCTGCGCCTCCTGGATATCGAGAATCCCACCAGAGGCTCCTGACGATGTCAAAAAGAGCGACTCTGCTTCAGCAATCGTGCTCACGTGGCGCATTTAATAGTCTACTACATGATCTCTTTATTTATTCTTTTTAACTGGCACTGCTATTCTTGCAGCAAAACCGTTTCTTCTCCATTATCCTGTGTCCATGTCAACACACACCTGCAAATTCGGTGCTTGTGTAGGATGGAAATACGAGAGAAGCAGCGACAGCATATTCGCAAAGATCAGTCCGACAATCTGGACGATGCTACTCTAGAACCGACTGCCATATCTCGAAGACAGGCCGAACTGGTGGAGGCAAATGAGCGACTGCAGCGCACAGCTCAGGTATCGAGCATATTACAAACATAAAATTACTTTATAGAGTCGTTGAACTTGCACATTTTTGTACCCCTGACAGAATTTCTCGTTGGAATGGAAATCGTTTCTCCAATACGCGATGAAGATTAAGCAGGAATCGACTACATGTAGTTCAAGTGGAAAAGACCTGGAAGATTTACTATTGAAAACTCAAGACGGTCTAGTACTACTACGCGAGTTACCCAATCGACGAGACCAACAATGGAAAGAGGTAGGCGAACAGTATGGATATCAACGTCAGGACAACAAGGTCGATGCTTTTGAGAGCGTATCACAGTCGACAAAGCATCCAACATGGCTACAGACTCTCGTTTCGAAGCTGTCACTACTGAACGTGCAAGTGGCAACTACTGCTCATTGCGCAGTGAAAAGATCGGAGTCGATACTCTCTCCAAGTCTCTTGAGGCTGCGTGCCCTTGCGCTAGAGAGCTATCATCGACTCGAGCATGGACAGGACAGATTTTCTGCTAACGCTATTGACTTTGTACACGTCCAGGATGTGAACTTGCTGCTCCAATTCAACTACTTGAAACATCAACAGTCCGTTGCTATGGAGAGATTCTTCATCCGTCTCAAGTGGCTGCCTGTAAGTCATCGCTTCCATCTTCGACAACGTATGCTGGCGCTTACCCACCAGCAGAAAATGAAAAATACTCCTCGACCTAACGTATCGACGGCGTATAGGAACAGCGAAGATCACTTGCACTGTCCACTATTCGTGATGTTTACATCCCACTTTGTTGCAGAGTTGAAAGCCTTGGCGCAACAGTATTCTTTGCCGATCCCTCCTGACATGGAGAATGATGAAGAATGCCAGGCTTTTAGGCAATCTGCAGACGAGTGTCTTATTGCAATAGTCTCTAGTTTTCCACCAGACGATGTTATTAACACTGACAGGAGATTGGAAATGAACTTGGAAACGTTAGTGCATACGTACACGGGGAGCTCTCGATGGGACCTTATCCAGCGTGGATATCTCGGTAATTGCGAGCCGATTCCGGGGCCGATTGAGCACACGTTGACAGCTCTTCGCAATGCACACAAACTCGATTCTCTCTTGACGAACGAGTGGGAATTACTTACTCTGGACGACTCTGACTATCTTCGTGTCAGGCTGGAAGCGCTGTCCAAAGCGCATAGGACTCGAGCCAAAGTCGACGTGGCTACAGCTACAGGTTTACACACTGTGGAAAGCCAACAAGTGGAAGAAACTACAGGAGCTGCTGACGATCCAGATGGGGACGCCAAAGGATGTATTTCGTGGAATCCCGACGCGCTGTATTCTCTCTACGCTCTGCGAGTCTCCTCGTGCCGAGCAAAGCGACTGAGTTTGTTGCGCTTGCTAAATTATCTCCACTTTATTCAGTTCTCTCATAGTAACTCTCTGCACGAAACTTCGTCCAAACCAACGCACAATCATCAGCAAAGTGGGACAAAGTCGGTATCCTCAACGTTTGCTACGGTATCTGATGCAATATTCCCCTGGAGCGTGACAAAATGCGATAGAAGTGGTGACTACATCATTACTCGTTCAGCAAAAAATGACACTGACGACGAAGAAAATGACAATAGTGGAGATGGAGAGTTTATCTTCGCAGCTGCAAGACGTGACTTGGAGATGCTTGAGCTCCAAATGTTACGAATAGCTAGCATATTTATCTTCAAGCAGGAATATGACAGTCTCCCCACATCTCCATGGAAGCGCAATAATGACAAAAACTACAGCGAACGCATTGTGACTCCCATCGATCGACTGCAAGTGCTTCGCGATGTCTACGACTGCGAGGTCGCGTTCCTACAGACCAAAGTGCAGCTTGTGGAGATTCTCCTTGAGAACGGTCTTCAATCTGCCCCAAGAACTCAAGACTTTGCAGAGTTGAATTTCGTACATGAAGCCAATGCTGACTCTTTTGGTGATATTCTACTGCCAATTTTGCAGCGACGACCTTATCTTGATTTTTCACACGCGTATTTTTTCGAGAGCTACGCGACCGAGACGATCCTTCTGGAGCTCCAAACTTCTCTGATTCAGCAGATGGAGCAGCATTTTAAACGACTGGAGTGGTGTAATCTTCACGACGTTTCTGCTGAAGACAATTGTGAAATTGACAATAGCCAGCGTCAATGGATTTGTCAACAAATTTTGGGAAGGCGCGCGCTGGTTAAGCTGTATATACAGTATAACGAAGTGGTACGCGACGCCGACGATAAATGGTTCTCTGCCACTTCTGTTGGGGAGTTCCAGGCGCTTCAACACGCTCTTTTGGAGAGCACGTTGGTGATGTGGTCCCTAATTATCAAGCTGGAGCTACCCGGCAGACCTGTACGTTGTCTCGAACGAACGGCTGGAGATTTATTAGTCGGTTGCGGCTGGCAGCTTATCCTGTATCCTCAACTATTGTCGGATGTTTGTCGTACACTTCATGAGCAACCAAATGGATCCTCGACGCTTGTCGAGAGTCTCACAAAGGCGATTGAACTGGAAAATTGGCGTCAAACACTTGCGAAGAATGTGTACGAAGCGAATTTACTTGAGCGTATCCACAATTTTCAGTTTGACTTTGTTAAACACGTTTCTACTTGGGATTCACTTATCGGAGACCAAGCGAGACATTTTGCATTCTTCTTTGACGTTGGAGAGTGCGATCGAGCTGGATTTCTTAAGCCACTTGCGATAGAATTGGAGAAGCTAAAGCTACCAGCAACAAATGTTCCTTCTCCTCATCGAAGTGACGATAGTAAATCCATATCCGAGTGGCTCGAAGCGCAGCTGGGAGGCTGTACTGACGGTAGTAGTGAGAATGATATAGAAGCGGAGGATCTCGAGCCTCGGAGACGCTCCTTGCTTCAGCTCCAGCGTCGGTATGTGGCCTATCTTCGGGTGAGTGTCAAGTACCACGATGCTGTTGGGGCCGACGTATTCGAGTTCGCAGCCTCGTATCCTTACGTTTGTTTAGCTAACTCCTTCACACCCACAACTTCGGACGAGAGCTCAACGATATCAATGGATCTCAACACGGTGCGCACGAAATACGCGAAAGAAATCGCGGATAAAATGACGGAAGAGTTGAGAACGAGCTGCTTCCCGTACTGGAAGCGACTCGAGAGTCTCAAGCAACAGCTTCTAGAACGTGGGGGTTTAGTATCATGCGGTCAAGTTTTGGATGATGAAAAATGCCACCCACGCTTATTGTGTACATTAAACGCCCATCTTCAACGTCTTCGTAACGAGAAAAAGCTCATGCAACAACTGAGTGCCGCCACGCGTGCTAGAAGTGTTTTTACTATTAGAAACGAGAAAACCCAAGATAGTAAACTGATCAAGTGGCTGATGGTCAAGCTGCATCAACTCAAAGTGGATCTAAATATCCACGAACGTCCCAAAGTCGAACAACGTTTACTTACGCCGCCAGCGACGTGTTCCTCTCCTCTGGATTCTAAAAATTACAATACGGACTTAAACCGCTCCAGTTCTAGCTCGGATATCCACGTTTTACTGGATTCCACCCCGTCATTTCGCAATTTACTCCACACGCTCGCAATTGCAGCTAACAACGAGAGACCCGCGAGTGGAGCAGCCACAGCACAAGCCACACGTCTCCAAGAGTATCGAGAGAAAACTTTACGTACGTTGGTGTATATTTTCCACCAATTCAGCTGCACACTCGAGCTGCTGCGGGTTCGTTGCGGCTCCCGCTTTGGTAGTACTCGACAGAAAACGAAAAGTACTACTGAAGGTTCGCACTCCGGATTGAGGCGACTTGAGCGCTGGCAGACACTTTTTCATCATAAAATTCGACATTTACTCGACCAGATGGCAAACCGATTCAGTCCCGAAGCTGCTGTAGCCACTGGAGATTTATTTGACGCTCACCCGGATCATTTACAAGGTCAACACCACGCGTCGCTGATGCGTCAGGAACTGCTAACTGGGCTACGTGAGGAAAATGTTCATTTGGCCCGAATATTGCGATGTACATCAAATTTTGCGATACTTCAGACTTTTCAGAAAAATGTAGGTTTAAAACATCGACAACGTTTGGTGAATTTTCAGGTTTTCCTGAAGAAAATTACAATTCAAGGTACGGAATTGGACGATAGTGTCTCGCTTTCAACAAATATTAGGAAGCTTGCGCGCGCTGGTGAGCTGTCTTGGTTTGGTGAGGTCCGACCACGCGAGCGAGAACGTGAGTGGCAAGCTTTCGAAGATGCAGTCAGCAAATATGAGTCTACAGACTGTGCGTACATTGACGGGGTGACGCACTTGTTGGAGCTGCATCGGGTCTTCCTCGATGAGAACAGTCGAGCTGCACTGCGTCTGGCAGAAGACAATGATAAACCGTCGTTATCATTGCAGTACACGGCAGAAAGTGAAGCTTTGGTCGCTCTGGAAGATGTATGGGAGCGCTTCCATCTCCTAGAATGGGACTCGTCAGTCAACACTGCACCAGTCGTTGGGGGTGGAAATCTTGACTTGAAGAAACGTCTGCTGCTTGACATGGGGATATCTTCGACGTCTTCAGTCAAAGATTCTTCGTATGCGCTACGAAGTCTTCACATGGGAGCGACTGCGCCTCTTACCCACTTTTGGACTTCAGGATTACTCATCCTCCCACCGTCGAATATTATCGAAGAGATGCTCGTTTATCTCGATTTGTCGGTCGAATTAACGTGGGTCAGTACTGACATGAAAGAGCTGGAAGATCACTACAAAAAACTACTTTTTAGTCGCAAAAAGCACCGTGAACATCAGCGACCATTTCGAAAAACACAACAGTCTTGTGCGTCTTCGTCTTTGCTGTTCGCACTGAGCAAGTACTACCATGACCAAGGGGTACATGGGGGTACAGAACAGCTGGATACGTCTGTGAACGAGGCTGTTCCGGCTTTTATCGTTCCAGCAGCCGAAATGTCTGGTTTCCTTCATGACGTTTGCAAAAAGTGTACGACACACAACAAACAGCAGCTTGATCTCCACAATTTGTCCGTACAACAATTGTACGACCAATTTCAAGCAGCTTCTTCTAGTCATGA
>NW_003303672.1:389596-401604 GCF_000142945.1 Phytophthora infestans T30-4 | reverse complement strand
TGACGTTTGCAAAAAGTGTACGACACACAACAAACAGCAGCTTGATCTCCACAATTTGTCCGTACAACAATTGTACGACCAATTTCAAGCAGCTTCTTCTAGTCATGAGAAGATTGAAACCCAATGGGAAAAAGAGAAAGATGAAGAGCGTATTCGACGCGAAGCTTTCGCTGCAGATCACGCGTATCGTTTGTACTTTGAGGGGGAAGCCTTACGTAAACAGCTGCACGTTCTGGAGGCAAACAGAGAGCTGGATCGACAAGTGATGCGCTGTGAACTCAACGCCGAGTACGAAGAGAAGCTACACGCGATGCACGCTGAGCTTCTTGACAAGCAGCAGAAGTTCGCAGAGTATCGCGCAACGATGCAACGCGAGCTTCAAACAGTGATACAAGGAGCGCACTCACAGTTCGTGGATCAACTTCTGGACTACTCTGGCACCCTTCCTGCCACTACGAAACACTCGGTGTCCCATTTACTACGTGGACAACAAGATGTCGTGAGGATTAGGAGCGAGAATGCTGCTATGAAGCAAGCACTTGTGAAGGTCCAAGCACTCGGAGATATGCAGCAACAGACGCACACAGCTGCCAAAGAACGAGAAGTGTTACTTTCGCAAAGATACGCTACAGCTGAGAGTTTGTTACGACACGAGGTGGAACAATTGCAGATTTATGTGAAACAACTGGAGCAGAATATGACCAAATTGTCCCAGGAAAAGACGTACTACCAGGTGAAGTGGACGACGGTGCACAAGGAGATGGAAGGGACAACTCAGAGACGACGCGAGGAAAAAGTTCGCGGACTAGCAGCAACCCACAATCGTACAGATTGTGACGATCTGCCAGCTATTTCTCCTCGAGTCTGTGCAGTTCCTGACGGCAAAAGTGACACGGAGAGTTCAATGGATACCAGTACTGGTCGCACACAAATTGTAGCAAGCATTGACACGGGGAAACAGGAGCGACAGAAACTGGAAACGCAATATTTGAACTCCACACGTCACTATCAGAATGAAATTCGTCGCTTACAGCAACAAGTTACACGAGAACTCCGCGAGAAAGCAAATATTACAGAACAACTTTCCCAATGTCGACATTACGAGCCTATCCAGCCTGACACGTCGGTCGGCGAACAATCACTTCGTCGAGACTTTCGACTGCAACAGGCTCCTCCTAGATCTCAATCTGCTTCTCCTCGTGTAGCTACACCCCCGGATCGACCGACGGTACTCAAGCATCCTAGCTCGTCTTTTTCTCCGCGTGCGTCGATGCTCCGAGCCCAAGTTACAGTTGGATCCTCCTCCAATATTCCTGTAGCTAGTGCACCTTGTTCAAGGCCAAGTACAGCGAACAGCACGTCGGCAAAGAGATTCCAAGTGGTTAAACGAGAGAATCACGCGCCGGGTGGCGTAGCAGGCGTGTCCAACACATTCTCTGTTCGGGAACCTCTTCCGTATCGGTAATACTATAGTACTACTGGTATGCTATGGATAATACTTTGAGCGCTGCTAACTACGCGAACATGCAGCGCAAAATTCGAGCATACATTAACCAATAATACAGTAGAGCATTGAAGCACAGCAGCGGAGTACGACCGCGATCGCTCCTCCGGCTGCTTTGTGGCTGCCATCGTCAGCTCCGAAAAGAGAGAAAGCGAAACCGCACGACGAGATTTGGAGGAAGAGAACAAGGGCGTCTCTTCCTGCAGATGAGGCGCGCTGCAGTGAGAGGGCAATAGTGTACGCGGAGACACTGAATCACAGCGTGCGTACAAATTACGATCCGTCCTCCCTGTGTATCAATAAATCAGTATCCAAATTCCGAAAAAAAAAACTTAGAAGCCTTGTCATACCAGTCCGGAGACATGCCAAAGTAGTCCTCCATTGCGTCTTCTCCGTCGTCATCCATGGCGGTTGGCTCCTCCATCGTTTCGTCGTCCATATCACTTTCGTACGTTAAACTAGTCGTACAAAAAATAATAAAATCAGGATACTTTTTCTCGATATTCAGGATAAAATACTTTAATACTCACCCCTTGCACAGACACGTGAAGTACAGCACTTTCTTCTGCACCTTGTTGTAGAAAAAGTAGTTGAATGACCACCTAATAGTGCATATCAGATCAACATCCGTAAATAACGAAACTCCGTTCCTAACATCCATAAATACGCACAGATTCCCGTCCGAAAACGGGTCCGAGTCCATGTCCGGAATGTAGCTGTACACGTCGCACTCGTCGAGCTTGATAGCCTCCGCGATAGCCTCCCACATCTTCTCCACGAAGCCGTTACCCTCAGCCTCCAACAGCTCGGCCAAGTCGTGGTTAATGCGTTGCAGCGCTATCCGAAAGTCCGGCTCCTTTCGGAACTGTTCGGGTTTAACGGCGCTGAAGTCGTAGTCTGGGAAGCTGGCGTTCATTGTGGAGATGAGGTTGATGAGCAGCTTCCGCGTGGCTGGAGCGGCGATAGGCCCAAGAGGAGACGAGCTTAGCAGGTCGGCGGACGCCTCGATCTCCTGCTGGTAGTACAGCTCGAGGCTCTTGGCCAGGCGCTTGTCGCTACCTGCCTTCTTGCACGAGTACGTCTCGATCTTGCCATTGAGCACGCGGTCGCCGATCTCGTAGCTGCCCAGCACCGAGTTGAGCCACGACAGTTGGGGCTCCTCCAGGTACTTCATTACGTTATTTACGCTTTGAGCTCTTCGGTTGCTTGTTGTAAAGTGGCGTTTTCGATGCGATTAGGCGAGTCTGAAAACACCTCTACGATTTGATTCTGTGCAGGTCGCGAAACATGGGTGCGACATTTCGTTCGCGGAGTCAACCACAAACAAAGAAATTAAGCAGATGAACCTACACTCAGCAGACCTTTCAAAACCAATAATTTGAAATAAAGCCACCCAGACCGTTTCTTTGCTGTACCGAATTATCGTAGTCCTAGGCGTCACTTCAATAGCAAAGGATGCAAATCGTGAGCACCGACATATGAATGCAAATCATAGTTTTACCGAAGCATTCACTGCAAATTACTGTATTTAGCATTCGCTACCGCTATCACTACCGGTACCAGCTTCAGACTCTATATCATCGTCAGAGTCGACATGACCATCAGTTAAATTGCATTTTTCCAGCTCTTGGACAAGCTCGCTATCAATATGTCCCGGATATGAGTCAAAATCTTGCTCAGCACGGCGAGTATCAGCCAATATGCCTACTTTTGCAAATCCACTAACAATTGTCTTTTCTGAAAGCTCGTTCCAGCATTTTGATATCCACTCCGTAATGTCTTCTCTTTTTGGGGGCTCCAATTTAAAGGGCTTTTCTGTATGATGTTTCCGAAGTCGCTCAACTTCAGACTCTGCTTCCTCTTGCACTAGATCCTTGCGCACACGAATAATATCTCTCTGGAGTTTGTCCCTTATCTCCTGGCGCTGCTTCTTCTTGGCTCGATACGCAACAAGTTGGTCTCTCAGCCGGTTGATCCACAGACCTCGCAACCTAGTTTTTAGGGGGTTATTCCACGAAATATCTATACGTACGTGTAACGCGGCGGTACTTTAAGTAGGATAACGTTAATAGACGCTGCATATTCTTCAACTTCAGGGGTCCAATGCCCGCTGAAATCGTCCCATATGAGTAAAATGTGGTCATCTCGGTTCGTGCGCTCAGCAAAGTGATATTTGAGAAATCTCAGAGACAAATCAGAATTCCACCATGCGCACTGGTTCCCGTAAATTTGACAATTGTAGCGCTCTTGAAGTGGATTAATTTCACGGGTCCACATAGTCGGGCTAAACCCATGGCGCAGAGTGTGGTTCTCTTCCCTTTTCTCCTTAATTTTTGACGGTTGACACTTGAACACTATGAATGGAGCCAATTTTGTGCCTTCCCAGTCCGCCAAAAGCATAGCTGTAGCTCGGGCCTTCTCTTTATTTGCACATTCTACCCAAACAGTTTTCACTCCACGTTGAGATATGGTTTGTTTTGGTAAATACTCAAAATTCACTCCTACAAGAAGAAAAGTCAATAAAAATATTTTAAAACTAAAATAAAAAAAGATTACCCGTCTGATCAGCATTGTATACTTGTACACACTTCTTTTCGACGATTGTCTGCAGCACCAGCGCTCGAAATGTCGTAGCTGCATCTTGAGCATCCTGTGGCGTCGTCTGTCCCTGCCTGGTACGTGCACGGAGCGCTAATTTATGGCGACGAAGAAATAGCTTAACCCATGTTGATGTGGCTGCAAATTTGCCTTCAAGGCCAATGTCTGCAGCTGCTTCTTTTGCCTGCAGTTGAAGCATGAGACGGGAGACAGGGGCACCATCTTTCCGCAGCGAATTCACCCACACTACGATAGCGCGTTCAGCCTCCTTGGTGAGCACAGTCGCTTCACCAAGTCCGCGCACATTTCGGTGGCACCCCCGCCCAGAATCACATGCAGCACGTATAGTTGGAGCCTGCTTGCTCCACTTGTGAATTTGTTTTTTCTTAGCACGAATGTCGGAGCCACTTAAGTCGCCGTAGAACTGTGAAATTGTCTCGTCAAGGCTGTGACCGCTGTCAATGTAGTCGAGGACGTCTCTCTTATGCGCATACTCTACTGCCCTACGTTGATAGGTCTTCCGCTTCTTTCCTGGTCCATTGATGCGCAAGCGAACCATACTTTTCGACGGCCTTCCGTTTTCTTTGTGGTGTTGGGCTCCGTTCTTTTAGCTTCCGCCGAAGTAAAATTAGAATGAACCTTATCGTAAGTAATGGAGCCATCTGTATTACAATCGAAGGATCCGATTGGTTGGTTCGTTGGTGGTAAACGTCCCCTAGGACTACGATAATTCGGTATTCAACGTGGTGTACTTGACACAACGCTGATGTGAAATACGTCAGTTCCATGTGTCATACATCACCTCATTTTCACTCTTATCCAGCATGCGGCGGTCGGCGTTGCGGCGGCCCGAGAGCTTGACGGACAAGTACCGCATCTTGGGCAAGATTGGCGAGGGCACGTATGGCATGGTGTTCAAGGCCGAGTCTCACTCTGCAGCTCTGTTGCCACGTCCTACCTCGGGCGGCTCGAACGCCGTCGAGGATGAAGAGCCCATGACGTTCGCCATCAAGCTGGTTAAATCCCACAAAGAAGGAAAGAACGACGTGGTGCTATCCAGCGCCACTGTTCGCGAGATCAAATTGCTGCGAGAAATGCATCACGACAATGTGATGCACCTACATGACGTGCACGTGGACCCTCGGGACAAGTCGCTGGCGCTCGTATTCGAATATGGAGACCACGACCTGCACGACATCATCGTACAGAGCAAACAAAAGCCGTTGGGCGAGTACACGCGTAAGTCACTCATGTACCAGATCCTCAAAGGTGTGGACTACATGCACGACGTGTGGGTCATGCACCGAGATATGAAACCACAGAACATTTTGGTGGTGGGTCATGGACGCAAGAGGGGACAAGTCAAGCTAGGAGGTGCGCCTTTAGATCCTTGTTTAAAAGCTGGTGGACCGGGTACTCATTCAGATGTGACTTGCTACTATACTAGATTTTGGTCTAGCGCGTATCTTCAAGGAGCCGATCAAGGCCTTATCAGATGTGGAGCGTGTGGTGGTGACGCTCTGGTATCGAGCACCGGAGCTCCTACTGGGGGCGAAGCATTATACAAAAGCCGTGGACTTATGGGCAGTGGGCTGCATTTTCGTCGAGCTCATCAACACACGCGAGCTCTTTTGCGGTAAGGAAGTGGAGGGGTCCAATGCTCCGTTCCAGAAAGATCAGCTCGATAAGATCTTTAAAGTGTTGGGCATGCCGACGCCACAGACGTGGGAGGGACTGGAGAATCTGCCAGAGTACAATCACGTCGTGCAGATGGGTCGTGAACGCAAATACCCGACGCAATCTGAGCTCAAAAACGCAGTCAAAGTTGGTCCAGGCCGCGCAGGAGCTGCATTGCTCGATTTGCTTTCGAGACTGCTGGAATATGGTGAGTCCCTTGCTTTGCCTCTCTCGATGTACTGCCTCGTGCTAACTTCTTTGCTACCTGCAGACCCTGAGACACGTATCACGGCTAAAGAAGCGCTCGAGCACGAATACTTCAAGGAGATTGTACGTAGTCTTGTGTGTTTGTTCCGCGGTCTTGTTTAACCGAACATCCACTTGGTTATTGAGTAGGAGCCTGAGCCTCGGGACTGGGCCTTTGACGAGCCGGGCAAGGAGCCTGTATCCTTCCGAACGCAGACTGTGGAGCCCTTGGCAGAGGAAACTATCCCTTGGAAAAACAAAAAGGACGGAGCGCCTGGAGCCGACAGTAAGGCCGCAGGAGCAGCCAGCCCTCGCCCCTCGCAGCATCACAACGACCATCGTGGTCGTGATGGCGCCTCACGTAGTCGCAGTCACCACAACTCTCGAGACGCACAGCAACAACCTCAACGACGCAGTGATCGCAACAATGCAGGGGACAACAATGCACGAGACAACAGAAACAGAGGACAACCAGATGGAGGAAACACACAGGCGTGGAGAGACCGGAGCACGGGTCGTGCTGGAGGACCTGGAGGACCCAACTCTGGCGCAATGGCTGGAACCAAGCGACCAGGAGGCGGTGAACGCCCTACGAGTGCTGGTCGCCCTCGTAGTCCCAAGCAACCGCGACGTCGGTGATACGACGAAGCTAATGATACAAGTGGAGCAGATGAGTGTGTCTTGAATTCAATACAATAACACTTACTGGCAGTTCGTTCCTGTTCCGGTCACTTTTTGGGGGTTGTATCGGCCAGCAAGCGCTCAAGGTCGACGAGGCTGTCCACGAGGAGTTCTTTGAGTTGAGGCAGATCCTTGCGGTAGCTGGAGAGTTGGAAAGCAGAGCCTTCTTTTTCAATTCCGTAGCCGATACCGTAGCAGTCTTCGTTAACAGGACCGAAGCTGCCACCTTCAAGCGCCGGACTGGACAGTGTACTAGTGGACAGGATGATCTTACTCATAATCTCATGAGCTGGTAGTGTATAGAACTCTGGCACGTCCATTCCTTGCAGTTCAGCCATGGCTCGCAGTGCGAAAAGGTGGCGGTCGAAGCCCTGACCCATAACGCCGTTCTTGGTGAGCTCGCTGTGCTTTTTGACTGCCACACGCAGCGCTCCGACCTTCTCGACGTCAGAAGCTGAAGCGTTCGTCATGGTTTGCACGAAATTCACAGCTTTGTTCGTGCAACTACGCACCGTTTCGGTGCGTCCGTGCTTAAATGCCGCGGTACTGGCACTCTCGTACGTGGCCACAAACTTCTGGTGCAGTTTGAAGTGCGCCAGCTGGATGGTCATTTGCATGAGCCCGTCGGTGCCGATGTCGTACTGTTTGCCAACCGCACGAGTCACTGGAGTCTCCGCACACGCGACCAGCAACGTGGACGACCACTTGTCGTACGTCTTCTTGGCCTCATTCAGCAATTGCTTCGTCTCTCCATTGATCTCCCACGCAAGCTCCTTGGGTTTTGCTTGGCTGCTCGTCTTCAGCACCGGGTACTTGACGCTGTCACCGTACAACTCATTGAGGTACCGCAGCACGGCCACGCCGTCTCCCCAAGCGTGTTCAAAGTTCACGGAAGCTGTGCCATTGGCAGCAATAATCAACTGGAAGCTCTTGTCGAACCAGTGATTGGTGCCGTCGCCCATGAGGAACGTGCTGCTCACTTCCTCGGGCGTTGCAGGGGACTCGTGCTCCAAACACACGACGAACAGCGCACTATCGATCTGTTCTAGACTCGCCTTGTTAACACCACTGGCTTCTAGTTTCCCACGGGCATTGGTCCATGCATCGCGGTTCATAGTCGTCATGAGGCCCATTCCAGGCTCGTCTGGCGTGCTCTTGGTCAAGGGGTCCGCCAATATAGCCTCCACATTGGCCAGAATCTGCTCATCTGGCACAGCTGTGCCATCCGCTGTGAGCACATCGAACGTGTAGAACTTGGTTCCTCTCTGCACGACCACGTGCTTGGAGCCAGGAGTCACCTTGAGTTCATCCCGTCCAAGCCTCGGCAGTCTCGTACTGGAGAACAGGTTCTTGTACTGCGACATATCCAGAGGATAAGCACCCAAGGCAGCAGCTCCATAAAAACTCACACTCTCCGGTAGGAGCTTACAGAAGTACTGGAAAGCTTTGGTCTTGCTGGTGTCTGGTTTAGTGTGGAAAATGTCGGGCTCCAGCTTCTTGTCACGTAGCGTGCGGAACACTCTGACGGATGACGCAATCAGTGACGCAGCACGTTGACTCTGCGAGTTCTTGGCAGGTACAGGGTCCATCTTGAGCTTAATCTGCGGGTTATAGTTGATGGGCAGCGGCTGACGGTCGTCCAGGTACATTTCAACCCACCACTGATTAATGTACGACGTGTGCGTGTTGGCGGCGTCGCGGGCCACCAGTGCACGATGTAGCTCGGGGCCCACGCCATTCTGGAAGTCCAAGACAGCGCGTCGGGTCTCTGTTAGCTGTTCGGACGTCACTACGGGCTCCACAGCGGCCAAATAGCGCGTTAACGTGTCCTCGAGTTTGGGGATCGGTAGGCGCGTGAGGCTTTTCTGGAAGTGGTACGTCGGGATAACAGTTTCCTGCACGTAGCCAGCAGCAGAGGAGAAGGCGCGGCGCAGCACGGGGCGCGCGGATGCGGAAACCTGCAGCATCATGGTGAATGCGGAATCCGGAGTGAAGGTCACCTGATGAAGATCGTTGTTGACGACCTGAGAATCCGGCGTGAATACTGGTACATGGTACCATTTTAATTTAGAATCTTTAGATATTTTAAAAGCGATTTCATCAGACCAAAACAATGTTTTCTAAATTTAGAATGCCTGAGTTTCGTGAAAAAAGCACGCGTGCATGGATTAGGCTCACAAGAAGGCTGGATTGCACGAGTGAAGAAAGTCTAAAATGATCCAAAATGTTTTAAACTGATCTGAAGGGTTCAAAACGTCCAAACCTGTCTAAGATCCAGTAGTCTAGCGGATCTATGCTACCACAAGCATTAGCGCCCTACATGACCATTGCCTGTGCTTTAGGCAGCGGTCCGCCTCTGGCAAGCTTCCCAGCAGCATCACCACCAGCTGTGCCGCGTACAGCATACCCAGGAGCGAGTACGTTCAAGTCGCCATCTGGCTCATGACTAAGAAGGTCGCCTCGCTACAGCCCGTTTCGTACTGGATTTTCATATTCAAGTCCATCTCAACAACATTTGCGGCAGTCTACAACTACGAGGCAGGTGGTACTCTCACCACAGACGACGCCATCGACACCATTTTGCCCCCCTTGCCCCCCCCCCTCTGCAGCAGAGGAAGGATTGTTGCAGGACGGAGATAACTACGAAAATGTCGACTTGATGAACTACAAAATTTTCTTTCTTCTCTTTTCCAGGAGAAGTCAAGAAAACGGTGGGACTATGCGCACACAAAGGCCATGATAATCGCTTTCATGTTGACCCAAACTACAGATCTGGATGATTTTATTGGCTCAGACGACGGCAAAGAAGAAGGTCAAGCTTGTAAAATTGGCAGAGCGCTCCAGTTTGCGACACCAACCACTTGCGTCCCTAATTGATAGTGGAATACTGACCTTTAAAAGCATAAAGAGGCGTGGTGGCAAAACGATAGTCCCATTGACTATTGGGATGCTTTAAGTGAAAAGAAGGTTCCACTGTTGAAGAAGATTGAGACGATCGTGTTCTCGATCTCGCGGGCGTGGGATATTTTCGATTGGATACAGCGGCAACCAGAATCTGACTGCCACCTGCAGGTGCTAAGTGATTGGCTCTTACTTTTCACATTTGATTTGAAGGTTTTGAAAGTCGACTACGATTTCGTCATTTATTACATGTATTAATAACTTATCAGCGAAATAAAGAGGCTGCTGTATTTTGCTAAGCCTTAGCTAGACATCTTTGTTAAATGCTTTCGTGATCGCGATGGGATTGACCATCTCCCAAGCTTTGATGGCTCAGTTAATAGTCGCTAGCCGTTTTTTTTCTTTACATTCTTCTTCTTTCCTTTAGCATGGCCTTCAAGTGGCCATAATGCCCACATCTAAGGGCTGGCAGACCGACGTTGCATTTTTTTTTTTGGCTTGTAGAGTCGAACGCAGTTCATCGCGCACCATAGCTGCTGAGACGTGACAGTCGATGTTGTATACGAGGAGAATGGACCCTTTTGACATATTTTGTGGGAGTAAACCTCGTAGATATAGCTCACACACACGTAAGTCAATCCACGCTCTCTTCTGAACCGTGTAGAGGTGGCTTGCACGTACATTTTTTTAATCAACCTCTAAAATTTTAATAAAATACATCGTTTTGCGTTCATTTTGGATAAGTATCGAGCTCTTCCTGCTCAATTTTGCGGCCCGGCTGACCTCGAGCAATAAACAACAGTGGCAACTTCGTACCATCCGCGTGAATTATGCAAAACGCTGTTAATCTGGCGGAATGCTTCTGCTCGGCGGTGATGGAGACTGGCTCACCCTTTTTCCGAGAGCATCTTTGATGGAAAACTGTCGTAGTAGATTCCCGTTTCATCAATATTGTAGACCAGACTTGCATCCCAAGAACCATATTTCGTGCTGAAAGGTTTCGCGAACTCGTCTCGAACAGCTAAAAGGTCATGCTGGTTTTCCCACAACACAATTTACAGGTAGTAAGCATCAAAAACACAAATTACGAGCAGTTTAACGGCACAAATTACACTTTAATTACCACAAATACAGTTTAAGAACATGTTTACCTTTACGCCACTTAGCGTACGCTGGACAACCCCGTGTCGGTAGGGAAGGCGTCGAAGTAGCCTCAGTAGTGACTCATATGCCGTAGTGACGCTCTTCTTGTCCTCGATGTAGTCGTCGAGCCACTAAGGGTGTTGATCGCGAACGAAGTCCGCCATTGCTTTTGCGGTCAGTACTTCACAGTAACTACGAGTGTATCATAAAATCACTAGCTCGTTCTCAAAATGCACTATCTCGCGACGGCGTGGGATACGTGAGAGCCTTTTTCGCTGCCAGTGTAACTGCAAATGTCTTTGCGCCAACCATTTAAGGTCAAACGAGGAACGCATTGTTGTCTCGCTGCCTCCCGTTTACATAAGTCTTCTACTTTACACAACACGACCCTTTTAGCCCTGATCGTGTAGTGCTTCCTGCGCTTTTTCGGTGCTAGTGCAGCAGAGGTGACCCGAGGAGAATGCACTTCAGTAGTCTCTCTGCTCGACGGAGGACCCGGTGAGTCAGTATCTGCCTCCATTTTACTGACTGACAACCACATAAATAAAGTCTGGCTACATACACTCCTGGACACAATTATACGGCCACCTCGTCGAGTGCCCATAACTCAGTCAATTTTTATTATTTGACGGTGCTGTTTTCACACAAGTTGCAAAACATGCCAAGGATGTGCTAACGCTCGCGGTTTTGCACTTTATAGATACAAAAAAGAGATTTGTCAGGCTGGACACAATTTACGGCCACCATCGGCCCAATACAAAAACCTATATAAAATAAAACATGTGTCATTTTGGCTGACTAGAAATTTGTAAGGGCTGAGTTTCTGAGGGCGATTAAATGGACACTAGGGATCGAGAGCTCAAATTAGTTGCATGGGGGTGTACACAATTCTGTTATATGTAACGTGCGGTAGTTGCACATATGCCCGATCCTTCTTCCTGTAGTCCCCTAAAGTAAGATTGCGACGGCCCCCGGTGTTCTCCATATAATCTGCTGTAGTAAAAAAAATGCGGATGGGTTAGCTAAAAGTTCTCCATCAATATTGATCAAGCATAGGTGCGAGTGCAACACGTTACATATAACAGTATTGTGTACACCCCCATGCAGCTACCGGTAATTTGAGCTCTCGATCCCTAGTGTCCATTTAATCGCCCTCAGAAACTCAGCCCATACAAATTTCTAGTCAGCCAAAATGACACATGTTTTATTTTATAAAGGTTTTTGTATTGGGCCGATGGTGGCCGTAAATTGTGTCCCG
>NW_003303672.1:386540-389455 GCF_000142945.1 Phytophthora infestans T30-4 | reverse complement strand
AAAGGAGAATTGACTTTCTGTTGAAAATATTGAGATGTTGGCGCTCAAATACACCAGCTACGGGGCGATTCCGACTGGCGAGAATGACTTTGCACGACACCAATCGTGTCAAGATAGCATCGATGCAGAGGACCAATATCGGATGACTTAAGCAAAATATATCCGTTTATATTCTTGCTGTTTGATGCTGTTTCCAATGTTGACACGTTTGATCATATTTCATGTACATATAACAGCAGCGGATGAGCCGCAACTGTTCAAGTCGAAACAAGATCAGGTACGGAAGATAATTTATTGCGGAAGATACAGCTTAGACCTAGCGCTTTATCCTGACCGGTGTAGCGATGGCTGTCAAAGCGATGACCTTCGCTTGTTTGCCTCCAATCGAGCCATCTAATTCTAACTGATGAATCGTTGTCCTCCGCATTTGTTTGCAGAATCTAGAGCTTGCCATATTCTGTCATCATGCTTTGCTTAATCGCCCTCGTCATCCCTGTGTTTCTCCCATATAATCTACATGTCAGTTCAGTCAGTACCCAGACACGAAGTTTCCTCCGGTCGGGCTTTACACGACTTTACAGTGTGCTGGAGGACGGTAAGATAGCCTCATTACCTCGTTAAGACTCACATAACAATTAGAAAAAGTACTCTGCCGAGAAAACGAATATCGTTAGTTGCATACCGGCTGACCGTGAACAAGAACGGCGTGCGGGCGTCTGTAGGGCGAAAGACACCGAAAGCAGCGTTGTGGCTGATTTGTCGCCTCTTTCAATGCGGACTGTGATCAGTGTTCGTAAATCGGATTTGGGTATATACATCGACCCACTCACCCATCTGTTTTTAGACAAACTTTGTTTGGCTAAAACATTAAGAGTAAGGTTGGATATTATTCAGAGCGACTATTGAAGCAACCATGAGCGAGTTCACGTGCCCTCGTTGTAAGCGCGGCTTAACCCATGCACCCTCTGTTTGCCGGCATCAAAATATATATTTATATGCTATAACACTCGCGTCAGAGCAGCGGTAGAGCGCCACCATCGCATTCGTCGCAATGAACGCCGCTGCGAAAGGCGAAGTAGTGCTCCGGCTACATCACAGACCACCGAGGACACACGTGCACACGATTTTTTGCAGTCAGCTGAAGCTTTCGAGTCTGATTTTCAGGGAAACAACTGTCCAGTCTGCTATGGCCCAGCTGAAAGCCATATACAATGAGCTCGGTGTCACCACGAGTTTTGTCAGGTGTGCATTATGTGCTCCACATGTTGTCTTAACATTTCATGAAGATTTATACAACATTAATTTATTTGCCGTACGCTTCGGGCTAATGTGGATTTACATTTTATCGAACAGTTAACGTTGCGGTAAAATGTTTCGTTGAATGGCTGTAGTAAAAGCAACAAACTAACGTCGTGCAATTTAATTCCTTCTCACTCTTCTACATCCACATTTCAGACAATGATAGTTACTTTAGACATGCGCTTGAGGTATACTAGATCTACGACATTGACCTACGCGTTGTTGTGTCATGGATGGAGTTTCGACGCAGTTTATTATTAGTTGGGAATAAGTCTTTCGTCGTAGCTAGTAAGCAGAGGATGCATGGGCAAAGGCGCGCGTACAACGAGGGCACGTGAACTCGCTCATGGCTGCTTCAATAGTCGCTCTGATGTTGTAGTACCGGCTGTATGTTTTGTCTTGTGAGCGTACTGTTTTCGGGCTGGTTCTCACGGCAGGGAACTTGATTGTACGTGACGTGATCAATGAGTGTAGATCGTCATTGGGGTAGATATTGCGAATGTGTTTGCCGCAGATACTACTGAATATGACACATTGATCTCAGACGACTCTGGCTTCAAAGGCGTCGATACGTCTTCTGGCATGGCATATTCAGCAGCAAAGCTGAAGCGAATGTGGAAGGAGATTAGTAGCCATTATGCTTGCACCAAAGCTGGATCCAAGGTGTCCGGGCAAGGTAGCACTGAGGTTTGGGACCTTTGCGATGGACGTGCAGACGTACACTATCTGAACAGATGGTGTGAGCACCGCCAACCAGGGAGGGATTTCTGCTCGGCAAACGTGTACTGCGACAATGAAGACAATTCTACCCAAGGAGGAGCCGAGTAACATTCAAAGCCGCACAACCGCAAGCGCCAAAACGGAGGACAGACAGCTACATGCGACTTGTTACTCGCCAACATTAATACTCTGGTTGCTTATGATATGAACAAAGCAAGGAAGACACGTGCCAAGAGCAGAAGTAATATATTCAAGAGCACCGGGCTGCCCAGAAACTTAAAGCGCTGTCAGCTCTCCTTGCTCGCAACACATCAACGACAATGAGCTTCTGAAGACACGTCGAGTCTATAACGAACAAGGACACGATGCAGCAGAAGTTGGCCAAGCACTTGCTTCATGTCATGTAAAGAAGAAGATGTTGGAAGCGCGCATCAGCGTGCTGGAGTTTGAAGTTGCCAACGGTAAAAGTGAGGGTCTCCTTTAGCACCGTCGCCGTTTAAATCGGCGAAGAATAAAAACAATGTGATCGACGACAGCTTCTTGAAGGATGCGCCCATGTGCAAAATGATAGGCATGTATCAGCTTCGGAGTAGTCGGACACGTTGTACGCGCTCTCTGACAAGCTATGGTACTCCATGGACACTGTCTGAGTTGTTGTTGTAGTTTCTTCATTCTTAACGCGTTCATCAATGCAAAAGTTGTGTAATTTCATACACGGTTTATTTATCTTCCAACTTGCACAAAATCCACCACTAATGCTCGGTGGAAAATCTGCCACTTGTTGACTAGCAAGCCAAATGTCATTTCAAATCGAATGCGCAATTGGCTCGGGTAGAAGCTAAAGGCAGAGTGTTTTGTGCGTTTTAGCTCCAGCTTGTTGAAAGGAACGAGCAATG
>NW_003303672.1:383734-385262 GCF_000142945.1 Phytophthora infestans T30-4 | reverse complement strand
GATTGTGTGCAAGGAAGTTTAGCAGACATTGAAGAGCTCCATCAAGATGTCAACGGGATTCTACTGCGATTGGAGGCTCAAAAGAAATCCTTGATTTTGAAAAGGAATATTATCCAAGCTTTCCTGGCTGACGTAGACCTCCTGGCTGTGTCCGATGTGATCGATCCATTCTCACGGATGGAAAACCTGGAAGACACCGAGCACCAAGAGTAGGCAGGCGTTTTAATCACCCCCACATTCCTCATCAACTAAATCAAATCCCAGTTCATCTTCTGTGTTGTTTGGCTCCGCACACTCCCCCCAAACTGAGGCGTTTGTCTCTTTTCCGTCGACATTGGACTACTGGGATCAAAGCGGCCTTGCACGTTCCACCCGCAATGCGCAAACACTTTAGCCATGTTGAAATGTTCAAATCGCTGAAATATCTGCACTGCAAACGGCAATAAATCGCGGCCGCTGTTTTCATTGTAGTGCCGCTGGAAAAACTTCTTCACGTAGCCAAACATATACTCGATAGGGCTGAAGAACGGGCAGTATGCTGGCAGAAATATTGGCACGATACCAATGCTCCTCAAAAAGTGCACGATCTCCGGGTGTCTGTGTATGGAAGCACCATCAAGGATCCACACGGAGTGAGATCCTTGGATATTGACGAACAAAATTGCGTTTCGTATACGCAAAGTCCTGGCAGCACTTGAGAAACTCAACGCGATCAAACGTGCCTTGAGTGTCAAAGCAATCAATTAGACCATTAACTCCGATGAAAGCCAACACAGAAACCCGTGGTTTTCGTTGAAAGTCGCCTCGAATTGCCAATTTTTGTCCCTTCAGCGAGTAGCCACGCTTCCCGATCATCCCTCGATTATCAAATGACACTTCATCGAGGAAGACAAGGTTGTGATGGCTCCAGTCGACATGATGCAGTTCCTCAATGAATCGGAGCACATCTTGGTCTTTAATATGCATCGCACGTCGCTCCAATACTTTCCACGTCAGTTCACAGTCGTGGATAATACGCCATACAGCGAACTTCGAGATGCTGATACGGTGTACGCACTGGAAGGCTTCTTGTGCCTCGTCTAGGTAGGCTAGTGGGTGCGTCGAGTAGAACTCACACAGCCATTTGCGGTGCTCATCTGTGAGCTTCTTGACTCCGTTCGTCTGCGCTCTCTCAAACGTTCCGGTGGCCTCATACGTTCGGATCCAGTTGCCGATTGTCGTCTCACTTTTCGTGAATACGAAAGCGAGCTGCTTCCGAGACAACCCATGCTCGTAGAAGGCGTACAAACAATGGAGCACTGTGTTGGGGTGTGCGTGCCCCTGCGTCACTGCTCTCTCCATGAAGCCTACGCTACAGAGACCGTAGTTAGTAAAGACAACCACTTACAGGCACAACAAGGTAAATTACCTCTTCTTGTAGCGCAAGATGTAGTCTAAGTTATCGTACAGCGCTCTCGCGCCGTGCCCTCGCACCGCGCGCCGGTCGTCTCCTTCGACTTCAGCAATTTGAATTATGGCCAATATAAGT
>NW_003303672.1:346287-366889 GCF_000142945.1 Phytophthora infestans T30-4 | reverse complement strand
GTTTCAGCAGCGTCCGAGTATTGTGTATCTTTCGGAATATAGGCTTCATTGCTATCGACTTGTTATGTATAGTACCAAATAGGCTTATCTTGTCTGGACACTAGCGCTTCATCTTGCACCTCAGACGTCTCTTCGCGAGAGGAGGTGGTCGAAGACGACACCAAACCCAGCAGGGGATCTGGTATTTGCCTCTGAGCAGCTCAGTAAGCCGCTTGCTTCCCCATCGGCGGACTCTGAACATAGCGCGGACGCCAGCTTCCACTGAAAGATGTAACAGACCCGCCTGGTGTGCATACGCCATCAGACTCTCCTCTCATGTAATGGAATATTCCGTTAGCAAAAAGTAACGTTCATCGATACTGTAAATCATACCTTTAAAATAGTCGACACCATTTCTGTCTGCACGTAGTCTGCCAGACACGCCTGATTTGACGTAAGAGTGGTGGTTGCTATAACCCGTGGGCTTCCTCGACTTTCATCCTTCCTTGAACAACTCGCGCCACAGCCTTTGAAGGTTTTTTAGCCGGGTCCGTTCATCTCGTTTTGCAGAAACTAGAATGAGAGACGAATGTGGCGCGGGAGGGGGAAGAGATGCCATTAATTTAGAATTTTCAAACTCTGTATCATTGATACTGTATTTTCTATGGTGGTCGAATAATGCCCGTCTATCTTCCCTTCTCTAATCCAAAACGATAAGTTGACCAAAACCCACTTTTAAAAATACATATATGCGGAGGACTGAACAGTGGTTAAGATTGTAGCACATTGACTCCTGTTATAACGATAACATCGTAAGATACATGATATCGTATTAGAAGGGCTAAGTGGGCCAAAGTGGTACTAATCTCGATATAACTTCTATTTCACGATCGATATAGCGCAGAAAATAACATCGCGAGCTATCGTAGAGACTCAGCTTTTCTTTAAGTGTCCACACGCTCCTAAATCGTAAGAGTTGACGAAGTAGGTCTACAGCCGTATTAAATATTGAAAGCGGGTACTTCCTTTTGCACAAACGTGGGATTGATTGCTACTTGGAAAATACCGTATATTAACAAAGAACTAGGGTAGAGTGCACCAATTTGAAATTTGGTTTTAAGGAAATGGGAATATACGAATTACAGCTCGTAAGAACAGGAGGAAGTATTTATTAAATTTAGCAGAAATGATGCAATTTATTTTTTTGAACCTATCTCACTGCTCCCTTTCAGGCGTAAGGCACAGACGATCTCGTGTATTCGTGTCGCGCGTAATATCCGAGACATATCCAAATCAACCACCAGTTGACTTGCACGGCGTTTGGGGGCTATCTGCATGACCGCTCAGGCTTACCATGAGACTTGAGCTGCTCTTGTAAGCTTAAAAGGCTTTTACTTGGGGTCCGAAGTCTACAACAGCTTCATACGGATCAAAGTTGCTCAGTAGAATTGTCCGGACTTCGTAAAATGCCTTAGAAATTTTCATACAATCTAAAAAGAGATTACAATCTTAAGAATTAACTGCTCACATGCTGGTACATACTGTAAGGCATCACCGCTACGGGTCTACCTTCACGTGTGTCGCATCAGGGCCAGGCGAGATTTACAGCTGCACCCCCGTCGGATGCTGTACCCAATGATCTATTTGTTGTCTCCTTAACATCTGCTCCATTCTTCCTTTTAACGTCCCTGCAGCAACAATCGGCAAGAACAGCCCCACCGACTATTACAACCTCCTTGACTTCATCCGGAAAGGCTACTCGGCGACGCTTCGGCAGCTGAAGCTGATATCGTCTGCGCGTGTGTCCTCGCCCGCCGTTACTTTGCTCTAATGCAACCTCACGCCCAACGTATCCTTAACCCTCTCACTCCTCGCACACACACCGTTTCCTTCTTCACCTTTCTCATGTTATCGACGCTGTTCTGGCCGGACGCAACACTCGACTTGTGCTCGTCGCCGCTAAATTTGATGTGATCCACCTGCTCCCAGCCGCAAGATCCAGCCGCGCCCAGCTTCAGCTCTCCCTATAGCCGTTCCTTGCACGACGGTCACGACAAGATCATGACCACTCGCGATACCACCCTCTTCCTTGCGACGTCCCTGGCGTCGGCCTGTCCGTCTGCGAACCGAACTCCCTCCTCCGCGGCACCTCGCTTTCGAAGTACGACTTGTGCGTCTCTACCAAAGGTTGTACCATCCCCTTGGTTGTCCTCGCCACCGACTTTCCATAGTCTGTAGCACAGCCGACGCTGGCGTCAGCCAATTGTTACACACCGTCTTCAATAGTCAAGGCCTTCCACGGCCTGGATCGTGGGACATAGCTCCTTGTACTCACTAACCGATAACCAGATGCCGGAAGTGTCGCTCGTTCCGTCACTCGGCTGGCGTCCGGCCATTGCAGTTCAATGTACCTGATACTCTAGACGTAGTTGCTGGACCTATTCCTCCTCCTCCGCCGTCTAACCTCGATCCACCCACCCTTCCGTCTGTGCCGCACTGCTCCCCGCGAGTGGTATCGCTTATTCGGAGACTCCGTAACTCCCGTCGCTGCATGAGCAGGAGCCGTCGCTGCCCCCGTAGCTTGTGCTGACCGCGAGACATCTGCGACCATGGCTTCAAGTGATGAATCCACAACGTAGTACCGTAATGGGCAAGTGTTTACCTTTATTGACAACAGAAGTACAGTGATGAACTCATTCTACAGTGTTATAATTTATAAGTTACATTGGTATAGAAACGCTTTTCGTCTACAATTTTAGGTGTCGTCAAAGGATGGACGGACGTATTTGAACCCCCTGGCGTATAGCGCAGGAAGCCCGACGAGTAATGCTTTCGCAGTCGGACCGGTAAGGATATGCGAGCCTGGATCTGACAAGTCGGAGGGGCGGCTTCCTCAATAACGAAGCAAAATATGACCCTCAAGACGAGGTAAAGCTTCTTCAATTTTGTCTTTGACGAACTGAATTGGAAATACGTGGTGCACTAAATTGTAAGCTGTTGAAGCGTCTCCACAAGCAGTATGATGAACGTATACGCGTCGCCCGTTTATAACTGAAGTGTACACGAATGTTGAAAAAGCGAAATAAGCTGGACGGTTCCCGTATTATAGACCTTTTGAGACCTGGGAAAGAACGTTTTTAAGTGCTGAAGGGTAGAAGTTAGGATCAGAGACAGCAGTGTCAATTCCTTCAAAAAGCATACACCCTTCTCGATTCCCGTAGCGACAACAGACTGAACTGATCATTTCAAATATCACTACGGTCTCTATTTCCCAAAGGTGCCGAAAATCGATATTGAGGGTCTCATCTTCTAATATTTTTGCCGGTTGAGCGCCTAAGGCTAGTGTAAATAGAAATACTGACTCAAAAGTGCAATGTGGTTCAATTCACGCATTTACACCTAATGTCCCATGTGTTACAAGCATATGTTCATCATTTACACATACGCCAAAGCAGGCCCGCTCAGAATTGGTCATCCTCTCTCCGCTTCGAGTCGCAACAGCTTCGGCAATCTGTATCTCCATGGTTGTGTGGTGAAGTGCTGTCTAAGAACAAGAAGACGAGAAGTGACTGCCGGACACTGTTCTGGATTACTGACATTGTAATTCCGAACGCGCCGATCTGGATCCAGACATTCCGAATCGTGACGGGAATTGTAACGGTTTGGACGGGAGGCAACGATACCGACTAGGATCCACGTACTACAGGTTGGGTGTCATGCCCTTCAATGACCCGTGCTCTTCCGTGCTCTTCCTGACATCGTGGTTCCCTGCTCACTCGTGGTTCCCTGCTTACTCGTGGTCCACGCTGCTTAGTGGTTATGCACCCTCTCGATTGGGTTCATGCTCTTTAGTACGGTCTCTTTTGCGGATGCTAATGACTCCCGGTATTCAAACGTGTACGTGGGTTGCACAGGTTTCGTGATACTTAGGCTTTCGTGGTCGCTAACCTCCCATCTCCGGTACTCTAGCCGAAGGGTGCTATTCCGTGGTTTTGGTGCCTACACGCAGTCGTGTTGCTCCTTCGCCAGTGCCTCGACCGCGTTATCACGCTATCGTGCAATCGCGGTGTGGTAATGATGTCTATAGTATTGTGCTCAAGTAGTGTATCAGCGATACCCGTACTATCGTGTTCTACAATGGTTTCGTGCTCCACAGTGTGCAATCGTAGTCACCCATCGCTGTATTTCGTGGCTAGTATGCCGTCCGGGCAGTCGTGTTTTAATGTACAGCTGTCCTTCGTGGATCGGTAATCTTAGGGTCTACACTGGTACCGTGCTCCGTAGGTCGGTGATCTCCCGTCTATACAGCTCCCGTGGCTCCTTGTTCTCCCATGGTTTAGTGGTTGGACCATCGTCCATGCTATCGTTCTATCGTGAGCTACCGTCGAATCGTGTGTCGTGGCTTGGTGACATTACGGTTCTTTCCTAGTATCGTGCTACAATGCTCGGTGATTTCCAGTTAATGCTCTTCCGTGGCTTCAAGTTGGTCCGTCGGCCGTTCTTCGTGCTCTACCGTGGTGGAAGAATTCCTTTTCGTGCGCTCTCATAACTACGCGGTCTACCGTGACTGTGAACGTGCGTGCTCTTCCGTGGGCCGTGTTTTTGATCATTTTGGGCTGTCATGTTTTCAGTTACTTTCCGTAATCCGTACGCTCCCAGCATATTTTCTGCCATTCCAAGGTTTCATGGTAGCGTACTCGTCCGTGGTTCGTGCTTTTCATAATCGTTAGACACCTTCATTGATTTAGTCCTCTTTCATCGTCCGTGCTTCGTGTTGCTCCTAATATACCATCGTGTACATAGTCCGTCTCGGTGTTCCTCTGCGTTTCGTGCTCTTGCTTAATCACGGGCCTCTGCGCGAGCTCAATCACAAACCCTGTTTCCAGTGCGTTTGATGTACACAAGGCATCGTGTTCAAAAGGGTGCACATGCGCTTAGGGTCGCACACTACGTGCGCAAATACAAAGAAATACGTTATTTTTACTCGCACCGGCAAGTGGTGTGTGTGTGGGACTACTATAGTCATATTTTAAAGTTTCTAGCTCTAAATATTAGTGGAAGCAGTTTGTTAATTTACTTAGTGCTTATTTAAAATTACAAGTACTACTACTACAAATAAATGCAAGAAAAAAATGAAAGATATTTAGAGTACTACTAGGCAAAGCAATATTGTAATAAAAATTATTACAGAAGTACTACAAAGCTATAGCATCATTTTTTTTGCAAGGAGTACTGAAGCTCAAATTTTAGCCGAAACGTTAGTCGCCTTACCATACCATTTTTTCTAAACAGCTCCTAACGATATAGTATATGTGTGCACATCGGCGTCTCCGATAAATGCACTAACGCGCACACACAGGGAGCGCCATTCGCATGTCATGTTGCTCCGCGATTGAAAAATGGGGCGAAAATTTGAACGGTGCATTTAAGTACGATATGTAGGTCACATACAGTGTGTACACCACAAAAATGTAATTTTAGCGAATCGAGACCGCCTTCGCTGTGCTCGGCAGCCAGTAGAGCGCGCGTATTTGCATTACACTTTAGAACCTTAGTCGTCACGGACGGACAGACGGACAGACGTCACACTCCATTAGGGAGCTTTGACTAGCTGGTCGCCGTTGCTACGCGGCGGAGTGGCATGGTTTGCTGGCGATGAGGTGACCGCAAATTTAAGAGCTTCTTGGTGTCGCTTTTGGGAGCGTCGCTCACACCCAGTATATCCTGGCTTCGTGTACTTAACCACTTACCACTCCGTAGTCTCATGTGGACCCGTATCATATCGTGGCTTGATACGCTTCTGTTACCCCGTATCACAGATTGGATGGTCGTGGTCTTCAATGGCCCGTACTCTTCCGTGCTCTTCCCGGCATCGTGGTTTCCTGCTCACTCGTCGTCCATGCTGCTTAGTGGTTATGCACCATCTATATTGGGTTCATGTACTTTATTAAGCCTTCTTTCGTGGCTGCTAACTTTTCCCTGTGCTCAAACACTTACATCGGCTGCCCAGGTTTCGAAGTACGTAGTCTTTCGTGGTCTGTGGCCTTCCATCGCCAGTACTCTAGCCGAAGGGTGCTATTCCGTGGTTTGGTGCCTCCACGCAGTCGTTTTGCGCCGTCGTCCGTGCATCGTGCTCTCCTGGTGAGGTTCCATCGATAGCGCTATCACGCTATCGTGCAACCGCGGCATGGTAAGGCTGACTTTGGTATTGTGCTGCGTAGTTTATCTGCGGTACCCGTGTTATCGTGTTCGACAGTGTGCAATCGTGGCTCCGAAGCGCTCTCTCGTGCTTCGTTGCTTGTCCGCCGTCCGTGCAATCGTGTTCTAATGTAGTATTGTTCTCCGGGGCTCGGTAATCTCAGGGTCTACACTGGTATTGTGTTCCTCGGTTCAGTGATCTCATGTCTATAGCTCCCGTGGCAACTTGATTTTCCATGGTTAAGTGGTTGAGGCACCGCCCATGTTAGTTTGTCCTCCGTAGTCTCGTGGCTGGTCTGACGTCAGGGCAATCGGGTTCTAATGTAGTATCGTCCTCAGTGGCTCGGGGAACTCAGGTTCTACACTGGTATTGTTCTCCGTGGCTCGATAATTTCCCGTCTATAAATCAGCGGCTGCATTCTTCCATGTTTAGTGCTATCGTGCTAACTTCTGGTGTCGCGGTTGGTCTGTCGTCACTGCAATCGTTAGCTACCGTAGTATCGTGCTCTGGGACTCGGTGAGCTCCGGTTCACCCTTATATCGTGTTCTAATGCTCGGTGATCACCCGTTTATGTTCTTTTGCGGGTTCATGTTTGGTCTGTTGACTGTGCTCCATGTTTTAATGTGGTGTTTTTGAAGAATTGTTGTTGTGCACTCCCACCGATACGTGTTTTACCGTTGGCTTCGAGCGTGAGAGCTCTTTCGAAGCCCGTGCTTTTCAGCATGTTAGAGTGTCATTACTTCAGTTCCGTTCCGTCCTCGGTACATTCCCGTCATGTTCTTGGCCTTCCAAATTTATGTTGTAGCGAGCTCGTCCGTGGTTCGTGCTTTTCATAATCGTTAGGTGCCATCATCGATCTAGTCCTCTTTCAACGTCCGTGGCCTTCCGTGCTTCGTGTTGTTCCTTCTATTCCATTGTGTATATAGTCTGCCTTGGTGATCCTCCGTGTTATGTGCTCTTGTTCAATTACGTGCCTCCGCGCTACCTTAACCACAAACTCGGCCCCCAGATCTCTGAATGGACGCTACGTATCATATTGGAAAGTGCGCCCATTCGCTAAGGGTCGACAAAGCAATACGTTCTTCGTTTCGCCGTGGTGGAGTAGTTTGTGTGGGGTAGAGTAGGAAGCCACAATAGTCGTATTTGCTAGTAGCTAAAAGTAAAACTGTGTTCTTCTAGCGGTTGAAATAATCGTTAACTCATATTAGCACTGATTTACAAATTATTAATACGACTACTACAAAAGATTGCAAGCAAAAGTATGAAAGGTATTTCAAATAGTACTAAGCAAAACAATATGTTAAGTAAAATTATTACAGAAGTACTATGAAGCTTAAAAAATCACATTTTAACCAAAAAAGTACTAAAGCTCCAATTTTAGCCGAAATATACGTAGCCAGGTCCTACAATTTTTAATTGACAGCTGCTAAGACCATATAGTACGTGTGTACACATCGGCGCCTCCTACTAATGCTAGCTAGCGCGCACACTGGTAGCACCCTATGCGTGTCCTGGCGAACCGCAGCTGATAATGTGTTGACCGCATACACTGTGTGCACCCCATAATGTCAATTTTAGCCAACCAAGATCTCCTTCACTGCGTTAGGCAGCCAGTAGAACGCACGTATTTGCGTTACATTTTAGAACCCTAGCCCGTTACGAACGAACTGACAGACATACACCAGACTCCCTAGGGAGCAGTTTTTATTAATACTACTGTGAGTCCAGAAAAAAACGTGATATTTCCAATAAGTCTAATAGAATATCCTGGAAGTTTACTGGTTATTTAAAAATATTTACTAAGTAGAATATGACCTTTTTGTTTTTTTTTGGGGTGTGGGTGAGAAGGACCTCAGCTGAATCCAATAACTGTTACACCTGGATAAATACAATGAATCCGATACTCTTTTGAAAATTTAGTTTTTAACAAAGCAAGTTGTTGCGTACAGTATTATAGTAGATTGGCTTCTTGGTAGCTAAGGTACGCAGCGTAATGCAATTCGGTAGGTGTTCCCCGTACAATCGTATTTTTTGTCCAGGGGTTTTATCGTAAAATTGGAATGATATAACTAACTCTGTCATGCAAGAAATGTAGCGTAAATATTTTAAATAAGCTTAATTCAAGAAGAAAACTAGCTTTTTTTTCGTTTTACTATTAAGCCTCCAATTGATGACTCGATTCGTTAGCACAAGCCCAGATGACGAGAACTAAGCAACGTCTGCCGTGATTGTTGTAGCTGAGGCAGCTAGTTTTTACCTGATTGTATCTCAGTCGCTATTCTGACTCAGTTGTTTGTAGCATCTCCTTGATATCTTAGCCTCAACGGATTATTTGTCGCTAGACTCCGCAACGAACACAAACTAATCGTCTCGAGTTTTCCTCGAGCATGAGAATCTCCATAATCCTAACTCGCCCGCAAAATTATTGACAAAGTTATGATTTAAAACTAGAGTATACAGCTGGTAGAGCAACTGTCTTAGTACGCTAAATGAGACTATAAAATATAAAGGGGAATTGAATTAGCTTAATATTAAATCCAGTAAGTATTGTACAGGCTGACGTCATATGAACTGTATTTTCTTTAAAGTCACGAGGCCGGAATACACTCATACCGGGCGACAAAACGGACAAACGATTACCAGTGCAAGAAGCTAAGCGTATTTAAGCTATTAATGAAAAATATGGGTGATTGAGTTAGTTCTTATAATGCAATAACGTAACACAAAATCGAAAAGGCGGATTTTGGTATATAGACTCGGACGGCTGTGCAAATCGAGCGGAGACCGGGCTGCACGGGGGTCTCAAAACGACTGAATGAAGCAAAATACAGATGAGCGCACTAAATACTACCCCGGCTTAGTAAACCTGTGGTTGTTATGGAAACAAGCAAGCCAAAAGCAGAGCTGCTTGGAGTGCTGATCAGCTGGGTCTAAGAGGATGGAGAAACCAAAACCGAAATTAAGGGAGCGTGGTCCGTTACACCGTTCACCCTAATTAGTCGTGTGACTCAAATATTCATACATCGCACTTATACGAAAGTATACTGCGCATACACCATTATTAGTTATACACCACAATTAAACATACACCAAGATTAGGCATGCTGGAAGCAGCAACACCAGCCAGCCATGCATTTTGTTACTGTACTTTCCTTTCGCAATCTCCAAGTGTTGCTCACTTGAAAACAGGCATGGCAGAAGAAGTGCCGCGCAAGCTTCAGCATGTCGTTCCTCTCTGCGATCGTGTACGGTGCACCGACTGGATGGAGTTGGATCAAGCTCTCCGAGGTTCTAAAGGTCTGTACGGTAGAACTATCGACTTCTTTCCTTCGCTGTTTCGCTCCTCGGGTAGAAAAGGGTGATCACGAACAAGGCTTGCAACTGGTGGAAGAAGCGTGTTGACGCAGCTACAAGCCTAGAGGGCCCTCAGCAGCTCCAGTATACGAGTGGAAGACAGCGTATCAGACATCAATTCGTCGTAAAAGCTCTGGATGGGAGGGGCAGCAAATTAGCAGAGCACTGGATGTGGCTGTACCCACTTTTACTGACAGAGTTTCAGAGACTACGGCGAGCTGGTGTCAAGCTCTCGAACCACCTTGTCGCTGAAATGAGCGTCGTCCTCATTGAGCATAGCGATCACCCACGCTTCAGCCTCGATTCATTGTCAAGAACATGCCATTTACAAGTCTTCTGACTCCTCGTCGCGCTCAAGACTTCTTGAAGCGCTACAACATCGTCTACAGAAGACACAAGGGCAAGCAGCAGGTCAGCGTCGAGAAACAGGCGCAGATCGATACATCTATGGCGAAAAACGTGCGTGAGCTTAAGCGCCAGTTTGAAGAAGGAACGCTGCACCCTGATCAGCAGTACAACATGGACCAGAGCCACTTCGGGTTTGACCTTAACGATGGCAAGCCGCTAGACTTCGTTGAATCCCAGTCCGTCAAATACTGCAGTGTCGTGTCAGGTATGTAATATGTGGATCTACGCGGTGATGATTTGAATTGTTGATATGTCGTGGGGGCATCACAATGTGAGTTCTATTGAAAGAAGATAGCGATACACGTATCCCGTGTCCGATGCTGATATTCAAGAACAAGAAGTTGTGCAAGCTGTGCAACAACTGTAGCCGCGGCTGATGCAACCTACGGTTTGTATTCAACGTGAAGTTGGAGTATCATTTGGATGACAGGCTCCAGTAACGGAATATGTGCAGCGCCAGTGGAAGAGAGGGCATGTGCAAAGGCCACCTCCTGCTGAGAATACGCTATTCTACTATTTGGCTCAAGAACGTTCGAGTGGATAGCAGATGACTATCTTTGAGCGAGGTCATAGAGGTGGACCACAAGTGGATTCTTCTGTGACAGGGGATGACTTCCAAGGTCGCTATGCTGATCCACAAGGATACCAAGGCCCCGAATAACGACCGTACGACGGAGTCTCGAATGGTAGATGGAGGGGACCTGACCGACCATCTGATGGAGCCTGTGGGGATAGAGCGGAAAGGACCTAGAAATGTTCGTGTTGGACAGCCGGGCGACTATGGGCGTGGCTACACGTCTCCCTTTGAGGTAGCGACTGGTGACTGCCTACTTAGGGAGAGAGCTGAACCCCCAAGGTAGGTCCGCGCATGGGCCTCAATTTCAAGAGAGTCACTGGGTCGTGGGCGCTCGCCAGTTCGTAAAAGTTCGACACCTCATGGATGCTCCTCATCGAGGAGCTGTACTAGACCGTGCTACCCGTCACCAAGCAGACGGTCATCACTGCGTAGCCCTCAGACTCAAGAAAGATCGCTGCCTCCAAGACGTGACGGACCGGTGCAATGCAGACGCAAAGGACGCAGCCGATAGTCACGTCGGAATGGGATGAGTCACAATCGATCTCAACTGGACGAAGAATGCCGAGGGGGCAGAGCAGACCGAAGCACTGAGACCGTCCACAGTGGTAGACCAACACATTGCGTTGCTCAGGGTACTGCGACTGGCCAGTGTTGCGGTACTTCTCGCAGATGTGAGACCAACCGAGGACAAGGCTCTGCGAACCAAGGTCAGACGCTGTCGGTAAATGCTGTTGGACTTGATGAGAACATGAGGTCTGTTGAGGGGAATTTTACTGAATGAATCTTCGATTCGGATTTAACAATTCAATATTTGTGGTGACCTGTCTCTGTTCACGACAATGTGTGAAGACAAAACGAGCCGGTTGGACTTCGCTAATGGTACTACGGAGCACACGACTGTCAGTAGGTCTGGCCTACTGCGTGTTGTCAGCCAGGCACTGGTGTACTTGAAGACCGACCACCGTAAAACACGGATCCAATGCTACACATGGATCGAGTGCAACAAAGAGTAAAAATGCAGATCACATGATGTGCAAAATCAAAAATGCGAATCTTTAAAGGTTTCACCCCTCCTACTCAGTGTATCCGTTTTATTGTTCTTGATCTACCTCTAGAATCGGTGCTTCTTCTTCATCATAAATTGGTACTTTTAAGCGATCTTCTGTATCGCGAGGCCCAGTAGGTAGTATCTCGCTCTTGGCGAAGCCCTTTCGAATCGTCGCCGGCGAAATTGAAGCCCACCCTTTTGCTACAAAGCGCGAAATAAGTTGACGCTTCTCTTGAAGGGTCTTTGGGAACTCATGATCAATGTGGTAAGCCAAGTAGCTATTTCTGCATTTTAATAACAATTAGAAAAGATTTATAATAAAGCAAAGCGAGAACTTACCGCACATAGTCCTTGAATGACTTCATCACAGCAACGTCTATCGGCTGCGCCAGCCCTGTTATCCCCGGCGAAAGAACAAAACTCAACCTGCGTGCAGCAGTCTTCTTCGAGTACGGTACGAACTGAATCTATCTTGTGGACTTTTAAGCTGTCCAACAGGAGTAAACTACAGCCATCTACTGAGGGTTTCCAGATCTAGCACAATAACAATTTAGAAACTCATATTTACAATAAAATAAACCGATATTGTAGGTACGCGTTGAATTCACCCTTGCATCACAACTTCGTTGCAAAATGCTTTTTTTTGGACAGTGTGTTCGCATGATGAGTGTCCAAAGGACGGATTCCAAACGTCCTGCGACACCGGACTGTCAGGAATGCCCGCAAAACCTACGAGGGGGGGGGGGGGGGCAATTTAACTACCATGGCTGATGCAGCTAAAAATACAGAACAGCGAAACCCATTCACCTCACTTCCTACAATACGCACAGTTAGTAAAAATATTAATAAGTTTAAATATTTTTAGTAAGTTAAAAAAATACCTTGTCTGACGTCCACAGTTGGAGTTCCAACGAAGTCGATCGTTGTCTTGCCATTCATGTAAATGTTAATTGCAGTTTGATCCGTGTTGAACACAGAGCCGTATTTGGACGGGCCCGTGGCACATGAAAGAGCTCCACACTCTTCAATTGCGTACTGAATTGAGTGGCTAAACTTTGAAGCAACAAGCTGAAACACAAAATAAGAAATAGAAGCTAAAAAATAAACAGTATTACTAGCATTACCTCCATGTCGGATCTGATCTTGCGGTCTTTCTGAGTAATGCGTCTGGTAGAAAGCCTGTTACGTTTGAGAAAGCGGCGCAAACCCTCGATATTTGCACCGCGGGAACGACTCGCAAAGAGTTCTCCATCAAACCTAGAATGCATTAGAACCAGACATTGCATCGAAACGTAGAGAGATTGATTTTTGCGCATTTTTGTAATCCACGACAAAAGTCTTAATCATACACTATTAGAACAATTACTAGTATTCCGAATTTAATGCATAATAAATAAAATACCTTGGCTCGAGATTCGTGTGTTTAACGTAAAGGTTTTGACGTCTTGGTACTGAGGCGTAGTACTTGTTTGGTGCGGCACTGGCAAGGGCATTTTTTTGCCGCATCGACCGGTACATTGCTGTTCGGTGAACGTCTAGCTCAGCAGACAAGTCGACGACTGAGCTGGCCTCTCCGAGGCGTAAAAGACCTCGAAGCTTGGCTTTGTTTTTGTTCTTCGGGCGCCGTGTCATTTGCACAATGGGGGAGGGTGTCATTTTGGCGCGAAAGTGAGATTGTTAGTGCGCAGTGAACAAACGTTTGTACGGGTGTAAGAAGTGCGCACGCCTCTATCTAATTGCTACTAGAATTGAACTTTTTACCAGCGTAGCATTGGACCCGTCTTTTACAATACTTGAATACTTAGTTTACAGACCGAGTGTCAAGGTCAACTTGATTAGCATGGAATACCTTCACACTACAGGCAACTACAAGTTGAAGTGCTCAGTGGATCAGAAGACGGCGTGGATGTCGAAACCAGGCAGTATGCTAACATTCAACATGCGGGACGTATCTACCGGCTGCGAAGTGAGAAGGCAACCGGAGTAATATTCATGGCTATGGCTAAGCAAGCTGTGGAAGACAATAAGACTATGGGGCGGTTGCACCCTTTGGCGAAAGGTACATGGCCTTGCTCCAGGTAATAGCAGATAAGATGGGTTTCGGGGTAAACGTCAGCACGAAAGATCTGAGCATCTACGAATTAATTACCTGTGTTGTGAGCAAAGCCATGACCTGTTGATCGACTAAACAACTTATGATTCTAGCTGTGGATATATGTACGATGAATGTAAAGACGGTAAGCAAGGCTACTATGTTCATGTTCACTATGAATGTTGCTACGAGATTTAAGTGGGTCTACTTACTCGAGAAGAAGAGGCAAGCTACGTAGTTTATCTTGAAGCTACTAAAGGTGCTGGAGGCGCATCACAAAGGCTACAAGATGTTGCATCTTCGATCGGACCAATGCAGTGAATTTTCTGGAACCGAACTACATGATCATTGCGTCAAGCATGGTATCTTACAGCAGTTCACGAACGCGTACGCCCCCCAAGAGAGCGGGATTGCAGACAGAGTGTGTTGGCTTGCGTGTGAGCATTACTAAGAACGCCACATCTACTGAACATGCTGCGGGGTTAAGCCCTGTTGCACCTGGTGACTACACTAAGTATGTTTCGACAAAAATGCTGGGAATGGCCTTGTCGTATGAGAAGCTGTACGGACGGAAGCCGCCCCGAGTATCATGTGGTCCTAGGACTGCATTCCGCATGTGCGAGTACTACCTGAGTCAAGACAGAGAAAGAAGAAGCTTGAGCCACGGGCACAAATATGTATATTGCATAATTACAGTCACTCTACGATGGGCTACAAATTTCTAGAATTATCGACCTGTCGGGTCAAGACTACACAGAGTTAAATTTTCCGTTTTCACGTGGAGCTCGCAGTGGATGGGACCTACGGCGTACCTGGAAACGTTACACGTGCTGCCGGAAAAGCCGCGTAGCCGCGTCAAGCGGTTCGAGACTCGCTTCGTCATTCACAGATTCAAGCAACAGTTTGGCATCAACTACAGGGAAACACAAGTACCCGTGATTCGCTTCGAGAATATTCGTGCGGTCATCTACTTCGCTGTGCAGCAAAGAGATACCCCAGTACGACGTGAAGACGGCGGTTCTGTACGGAGATTTCGACGAGATGACAACATGGAGCGGCCGACCGGGCTCCAAGCTAATGGACCGAGCACTATATGCGAGCGCTTAAAGATCCGGTATGGACTGAAACAGGCGTTCAATGTTTGAAACCGAGCTCTACATGCGAAGCTGGCTACACTGGGCTTTGAGCGTACAGACGTATAGACATACACTATGGAATGTATGCGTTGAAGGGGGAGTACTGCTGTTGACTGTCTACGTGGATGTCCTACTGCTAATGGGACCCTAAGACCTGTGCGTCATAATTGCAGCTACACTACAAGAATCCTTCGAGGTGAATACGATGGGTACCGTCGAGTACCGGTTTGGTGTCGAGATCCTGATCAACAGACCAAATGGACAGATTGTCTACTGTCAAAATCAATATGTGGTGGAAGTCTTGAAGCACTCCACATGTCGGATTGCCACGGAGGTGCAACTCCTGAGGCAACTGTTTTGGCTTAGGCCACTGTACCTGCGATGAAGGAACATATGCCGTACCGTGTGCTGGCGCGCTTCAGTCGCTTCGAGGTCTGACATTGCTTATACCACAAGGCATATTGGTAGGTTTTTGGCGTCTTACAACCCATACGCTACGCGCAAGCTAAGCGGATACTTTGGTATCGAAATGCAACGTGTGGTTACAGATCGGTGATCGGCGTACCTGAAGAAACTAGTTCCAATGTACGATGCTACTCAGATGCGGATTGTGCGAATGATGAACGGACGAAGTAGAAGTGGCTATGTGAACACGCTTGACGGCAATGTGATATCATACGTGTCGAGAAAGCAGGAGATCAAATCGCTGAGTACGTGCGAAACGGAGTATGTTTCGCTGGTTAAAGCCTGTTGTGGCTTGCGGATCTGTGTAAAGAGCTGGCCGGGGAGCGTTCAGTGTCATTATGGTTGGGTGCCAATGAGGGAGCAATTCCGCTGTCCACCAAGCATATAAAGCACTTCAAGCCTAAGCACATCAACCATAAGAACAATATGCTGAGACTAAACGTGGAGCTTAAGCTGCTCACGACACAGCACACTGAGACCGAACGGATGATCGCGGACATCACGACCAAGCCACTTGCGCTGGTGAAGCTTACTCGCTTTCGTCATGCGATGGAGGTGTCTCCTCGGACGATACTACGGCTGCTGTTGCTGCGGCTACTGCGGAGACTATGTCTCCCACTATGACTGCTAATGCTGCAGTGCGAACGGATTAGAGAGATACTAAACTCTGTCCCACAGTCAAGGACTAGAACAAATGAGAAAAGGCAAAGCGACCGCGATGGCCAAGCGTTACTGCAACCGGATGTTTAAGTTTACTGGTGTGCTGAAAAGGCCGGGCATGTTGTACCTGGCTTGCGAGGTTGTACTACGACCCAACAAGCGCTTCATCTGTGCTGACAGCGGGCGCTGAACATCTAGACTACGACTACGAATGCGAAGGCTACTACGATGGATGATGGGCGGTGCCAACTGTGATGTGCTCTTTGTTGGACGGACTACTGTGCTGCTGGACTGCAACTTCAGCCTATGGGGTAGCGACTTCAGCCTGCGTGTCACGTGCGGACGCTTGCGAAAACATACGGAGTTTACTATGATCACTGTCGAAGCGCACTCACTGTGTTTACGTATCTCTTTTGATTGCTCAATTTGCTAGTGCTATTTAAGTGTAAGTCTGCTCTAATGACACCTACTCTAAGAAGCGACCTACGCTTGTAGTCCAGTGACGCGCTCTGCGTCGCCTCATACTTGAGGATTTTTGTTTTAGACCTTTTAAAGGTACGTCGCAGCTGTAGCGCGGTCTGTTCGGCAACGCCAGCACAGTGCCCTTCATGCATGTGCTGTGACCATAGTGTGCGTTTTTATTGGGGTTAAATTTCTTGTTGTTTGTATGCTACTGGAATTGATTTGGCTTTTGTAAAAAAAAAAAACGCTAGATCGATGAAAAAATAGCCGGTGACCGATCGTATGTTTTGTTTCCATGGGAAACCGGTAGAAAACTGTTTCGACACCTGTACCTTTTGTTTTAGTATACTTAAAGTATGTTTACGCAATGCATAAATTTCCAATTTTAATTTACTATAAAAATGGTAAATTTAGTGATAAGCTTAAGCTGAAGAGAATAAAAACGCAAGATGCTACCAAGGTTTCGTCTGCTGATGTCTTTCTGTTGTATAGCATGACGTACTTGTCCAAAGTGTCCACGTTTCGGCTGATAACAGCTCCAATACCAGCGCTCTTAAAATCTAGAACGTTGAAAACTTGGTCCACAGACATGTCCTTTTTCAACCAGCCCTCAAGCTGTTGGTTCTGCAAACGTTTAGCGATCATATTGTCATCCTTAACTGCAGACACAATCGCCTTTGCCACATCAGAGTCACCGTACTTCTTCGTGAGCGTCCCGAGCAGCGTCGCCTGATTGTTTCCGTTCTTGAGGTTGAAATTGATGATATACTCATCAAGCCTTCTCAGTTCTGTGCTTTTCAAAGCCTTACCCACATCGTTATCAAGATTTAGCAGCTTCATGACACTTGCTGGATCCAGATTTTCGCCTTGCCATTGTTTAAGCTTCTTTAGCTCGACGGCCTTCGCATGTGTAAAGGCGTTGTATTGTGCTCCGTCAAGAATTCTTCTCAAATTGTCCTCACCGCCAAAACCCTTTGTCAAGGTCTTGAGCAAAGTTTCCTGGCCGTTTTTCTCGCTGTTGATCCTCACAATGTAATCATCCAGAACTTTCAACTTCCGACTTGTGAGCGCCATATGCCCGTCTTCACGAAGCTTGAGCAAAGAGAAAACTGTATCGACGGATTTACCACCGTCCATCCAAGCACTCACTTGTTCAACTCGCAGCTTCTTTGCCAGCGTCACCACCTCAGCTGAAGACTGTCCCTGCGTTTGAACCTTTACTATCTCGCCAAAGCATCGTCTCCGTAGCGGGTCGTGAGGGTCCCGACCGCCTTGTCCGGATTCTTCTTGTTAAACTTCGTGACGTACGTATTCAAAGTCTTCATTTTAGAATGTTCTAGAGCAGCTGCCGCATCGTCCCCGAACTTTAAGCTGTTCATGACGACGTCCCCGCTACTTTTCTTGAGCAAAAACACTTTCAGCTTAGCGGAGTCGATGGCCTTCGATGTACTGGTCACAATAGAATTCAAGGCGTTACCAATAGGAGCTCTCTCTTCGTCATTCCCGTTGTCGTAGGCCCTCAAGAGCCTTTGAACTGGAGCACTGTCTTTCTCATCAAGATAACCGCGGGTGAACCTCATCGAGGTTGTATCCTCTGCGGCGCACGCTAGAAATGCGGCAACAACCAGCAATACGACTGAAAAGAGACGCATCATCGCAAGGGACTTCTGCTGAGTTCTGTAGAAATAGTCCTGGTGTTTGAGGAACGAATTGCGAAATGAAAGCGACTCGACCGAGGCCATGAGGCGCCAACTTGGCGCTCATTCAAAATGGATACCACGAACTTTCCATGTAACTAGCCAGATTATCCCGTGTCAGTTGTAGATCATGAGCTTTGCTAGGACTGTTTAATACTTGAAAGCAGTTGTCATATCGTAAACAAATTGAGAATGGAACTCGGGCCACTTTTAGAATTTCAAGCATCAACTTTAAGGTAAAACACTATGATCGTCATAGTCATCCAGAGGTGAAGGATAACATCTTCAAGCAGGTGAATGTAACTCAGCGTATCGCCCACTCGCTGGACCTCCCGAGTAAATGCGCGCAGTCGCGATCAAAAACCGAAAGAGAGTAGAAAGCTACACTTCATTTTATGAAGTATTGATCGGTGCCCAATGGAGGTTATAAAATAGAAAATCTCTAATAAAGGCCACTGAAAGAGCATGAGACAGATTGAGAGAGCTGGGCTGCAGCCCAGTTCTTTTAATGCTGCAGTGCAGCATTAAATGAGAAAGTTTCTGTTGCATAAACGTCATGTATGGTGAGTTGGACACGTATTAGCCTCACGCAAAGCAGGTCATGAAACGATTGGATTGACGCGCGCCCACCAAGTGCACCATCGACTGGGGTGCCTACACCTTCCAGTACGTCAGAAAGAAGCGCTTCAGTTAGACTATTTACTTTCAGCTACGTGGGTCCTATGCTATTTGACGCTGGATTAAAAAAATAGGGAGATCGGGATACAATACCGGTAGTAAGAGCGAGGTGTGAAAACCATGCGAAAGGTCACACCCAAAAAATGCGACGTGCAAAACCAACATTTTTTTTAGGAGAGCTATTTTAGAAATGGCAGTCTAAAATTACATTCAAAATCTATACCAGTGGAAAAGTAGCAAACAACCAAAAATGCCAGACTCCGCAGACATGCTCGCATTTCTACTGTACCATAACTAGCTGTTTGTGGTGTTAAGATACTTTAAAAATATTAAACACCAGATACAAAAATGTAGGTGCTGTTAGAGTCGACTCGACTCTAAAGGTGTGTACTCGACTGAGTCGAGTACACACCTTTGTACTTTAGATACTTGAGCATTACACCGATCTGTCTTATCGACTTTCATTTTAATATGCTTATTTGTAACAAATAGATAATATAAGCCTTCGAGGCACGTTTTATCTTCGAGCTATGTTCTATTTTACTTCATTTAATCGGTTGATACCGAAACGAGCACTGCATAACCCCACCAACCTGGCGTTCTTCTGCTTAAGCTAATACGCTCCGAATTTTTAAAATATTTTTTTATTATGCATAAGTCATAGAGGTTCAGTACCCGATGAGATATCGTTGCCATTTGCCAAGTGCGTTGCACGGACAAATGTGTCGTCGCACTTGAGAAGATGACTACTGACTATGGTGCTTACTGGTTTGTACCTCAATGTTGAGGTTCGCTACTTGATATTTTGTTTGTCGCAATCTACTCAAAATGGTTTTACCTATACGATGAGCAACACGCACAAACAATGCACTTAACGTCAATTAGCCTAATATCCAAGACATGAAGTTGACGTAGTTAATGATTTAAATCCTAAAACGCATGTAGCGAAGAATCTAGACTGTATGTTATACTGGAACGTACGGAGGTTAAAGGGAACATCTCCACCAAGATTAAGCTAATCGTACGGCATGTTAGCAACATCACTGCAGTCATCTGTGTGCGTGCAATTACTCCGACTTAATTTGTTTTAAGCAAGTAGTAGCGTTTCCCTATAATTATGGCTGACCCCCCCCCCCCTTTACACACAGTGATATGGACGACATTTTCTTCTCAAGACACAAAGCATTGTACTACAAGTTCATTTTAACTAGCACCTATTGTCAAAGTCCAGATGCTTTGTTTTAAAATGATATCTGTGTCGTTGCCCTAGCAGTTTTAAACGGTTTCATCCACCGTTTGAAGCGAGATTTCTATAGCAGCCTTATTGTAACCAAACTATTTACATGAAGAATGAGGTGCTGTTACGTCGTGGCAACCAGTGTTCGCAGACTGTACTATTAAAAATATCTGTTTAGCTAACTTTTTGTTACTGTGTTGTATGTGTAGCTAATATGTTAGAGAAGTAGTAGCATCTTAGTTTCTAAATTTGGACATGATTATATATAGGCCATTTCTAAAATGGTTAGCAACTTTATGTAGTACGTAATTTTTGGGTGTGGTCTTTCGCATTGTTTTCACACGTAGCCTCGAACTCCATAGATTTCCTTAGCACGTGAACAATAACATTATCGCCTTGATTCCCCTCAGCCTTCTGGCTCAATGGCCCTCACCGTATACCAAGTACATAATATGTACGATAATCGTCTATCGTGTGATACCGGATCAGTTTTAATATTACGTACTTGAAGTACGGCAGAATAATGGCCTTTTTTTGATCTGACTGTAGCATACAGTGCATGTACGAATTGTAGTACGAGGGGAAACGCAAGTACAGTATCGATCAGGAC
>NW_003303672.1:343939-345087 GCF_000142945.1 Phytophthora infestans T30-4 | reverse complement strand
GAAGTTTAGAGGACAGATTTAATTGACTTTAATCTACTCACTTCGGCATTTACCCGATAACAACAACAACAGCATAACAGCCGCAACCTCAACTCGAAGCGAAACGCTCCACGCATGAACGCTCAAGAGCATGACAACTACCAAACGTGCCGAAGTCCTGCTCGGGAGTGGGAACTACTTTCATTGGGAGTACAATATGCGCATGACGCTAGCCAGAAAGGGCTTGCTTGCGCATATTCAAGTCGTCAAGCCTGAGAACGAGATCACAGAGGCGTGGCTCGTCAACGATGCCAAGGCGCTTGGCATCATCGCCCAGGGTGTGGAACTCCAGCACCAGACCAAGATCCGGTCGGCGACGCGTTCCATGGAAGCATGGGAAACGCTCCGCGAGTTCTACAATCGCACCACGCTCCACAACCGCGTGACGATGACGCGTCGACTGCACGAGTTCAAGATGGAGAGCGGATCGTCTATGGCCAAGCATCTGGATGCGTTCGATGAGCTGATCGTCGGTTTGCAGACGCTGGGAGAGCCCATGGACGAGGCACGTCAGCTAGTGGTACTGCTGAGCAGCCTCCCCGCCGAATACGAGCTCATATCGTCTATCCTGGAGAACGCCAAGGGTGTGACGCTCATCGAGGCCAAGGAGAAGCTGTTGAAGGAGTATGAGCGACTCAAAAAGAAGGAAACCACGGAGAAGGCGTTCCAAGTGAATGGGAACGCAGGCAAGTTCCGAAACGGCCGAGGGAACGGTCGAAAGTGGAGCGCTCCGAAGCGGAACGTTGGTTTCAAGGGCAAGTGCTTCAACTGTGACCTCGTGGGCCACATGAAGCGGGACTGTCCTGCTCCGAAGAAGGGTAGCCAAGACTATGCAGTGTTTGCAGTTGGTGGGGAACGCTCGGCCGGGTGGCTGATTGATAGCGGTGCGACGTCGCACATGACCCCTCACCGGAACGACCTGTTTGAGTACAAGTCGTTGGACACTAGCATGGAGGTGACGATTGCAGACGGCAAGAAGCTGCACGTCGCAGGAACTGGAACGGTCAAGTTGACTGGTTTGGACGGTAGACGCATCCGTATGGTGGACGTGCTCCACATCCCCGGGCTCGATAGACGCTTATTGTCAGTCGGGAAGCTCGCGGAACGCG
>NW_003303672.1:338599-340111 GCF_000142945.1 Phytophthora infestans T30-4 | reverse complement strand
TCAGCTGCAGTACGCATAACAGCACGCTGTCCATTGGAGAAAACGTTATAACACCCGATAGAATCTGATCAAAACAACACTCCAGCACAAAAAGAAACAGAGACGCTGTCCAGAATCTGGCCCTTTTAAATGCACAGCGCTTGTGCTACAGGTCGCATCTGCTTAGGTGATGACGCCCCACAAGTAGTGCCAAAAGCTCGAAGTAGGTCTAAGTGAAAGTAGCTCTTATTTAAAGCTACTTATGAAAGCTTCATTTCAGCTTTTCAAACCGGAACCCGCCGCACCAACTGCGCGACGTCGCAGCGCTCGGCTCCCTCCAGCATCTCCGCCTCAGGCATGGTAGGCCTTAGCGCCTCACAGCTACCCTCGGCGCCTCTGTCCGCTGGTGATACAATCGAGTATTTCTCGCGTGCGCTTGTGCTGTTCAATCCGCGCGGGCACCGGACTACAATCGTGCTTCGTGTTACTCCTGACGTCGCCTCCGCCTACCCAGTCACTGTGGACACCGGGGAGCCGTTCCCACTGGGCATGTGGTGCAGGCTGGTGTCGGACCGAGCCGGCAACAAATTACAAGCCGAGCTACGCACTTTAGCGCACGTTGAGGACTACGCATTGCAACCAGGGACGTATACGCCCCCACGCGATCCACAACGCTACGGACAGCACTACAAGATGCGGTCAATAATGCCTTTTAAGCTACGCGCCGCCAGCTTCGCTTAGAAAGCGAGGGTTTTGCGAACACCCACGATGATGAGGGTAACGATGACCAGGCCGCGGAGGAGTCAGGAACTTCGACGTCCAGAACAGCTACTATTCAGAAGCAAGTGCCTCCGAGTGGCTATATAGGCGACAGAGAGACTGACGAAGGTCGACCATGCGAGGAAACCACAGTGGGGAGATCCAGAACTGGTAGCGTTACAGAAAATGGCATCATTCCAGCTGAATCCATTATTTTGATGCCCAGCACATCTATCGTGCCCGCTAGAGCTACAGAAAGTGGTGCATTAAGTGCAGAGCTGTCTATACAAGCGTATCCATCCGAGGGTTCCGCCGACGAAAATGCAGGAGGAGGCGGCTGATGTAGAGCTACTATTTGATCCGGCCTCCAGCACGGTCATTCCTGACCAGACGTCCTCTGCAAATGATTGTTCTCGTGCTGTGGCGTGTGCAGAAGAACGTCCATACGATGGTATTGGTGCTGAGCAAGCCAAAGTTCAACCAGCAGTACTCACTGCTTTTGCTGCTGCTATGACCGCCATGGATGAAGACATTCTGGACGCCAATGAGTACTTGAAGACAATACCGACGCGCTATATACGCGATAAGATTCGTCACCAAGCCACGAAACGGGCTAATGCGTGACGCCAGCCGAGGTCACGCAAACGTCATCATCAGGCAAGATGCGGCGCCATCCGTAGCGGCACCCAGCTGTACGACGTCAAATCGCTGAAAGCTCGCAGGGTGCAAGCTTTTCTAGAATTACCCGGTGTGCTTGATCGTCTTAATGTACTT
>NW_003303672.1:334211-336928 GCF_000142945.1 Phytophthora infestans T30-4 | reverse complement strand
GGAGAGAGACTCATGTACACTGACGAGCAGTTTAGACGAAGTTTTCGTATGAGCAAGACCTCGTTTCTATCTATTCTAGATGCTAACGAAAGCTACGACCCTTTTTACGTGGAAACAGGATTGTGCTAAAAAAAGGTGTACATTCTGCTAATTAAGTCACAGCAGCTTTGAGAATACTAGCCTGTGGCTGTTCGGCCGATTCATGGAATGAAACGTTTTGCATGGGCGAATCTACAGTTTTAGAAGCATTGGATAAGTTTACCGAAGCTGTAATAAAACTTTATGGACCTCACCATCTATGTCTCCCAACAAAAGAAGACATGGAATCAATTTTGGAGATTAATGCGGCGCGTGGGTTCCCTGGCATGTTGGGATTCATAGGCTGTATGAAGTGACAATGGAAAAAGTGCCCTAGCACCTGGTGTGGAGCTTTTCAAGGCGCCTCTAAAAAGACCAGCTGTCATTTTGGAAGCCATCGCTACTGCTAATTAGCATATTTGGCATGCTTGTATTGGTATGTCAGGTAGCAATAACGACATCAGTGTGCTAGTTGCATCGCCAATTATTGCCGAGTACGCAGATGATAGTGTACCTCAATCTTCGTACGAGATATGTGGCTCTACCTATGATTTTTTTTCTTACTATTTAGCGGACGGTATCTATCCAGATTGGAAGTGTTTTGTAAAAACCACATCGGCACCCGCAGACAAGAAGCAGCAGAAATTGCATCGTGCCAGGAAGCACTTCGTAAAGATGTGAAACGTGCATTTGAAGTCTTACAATCTCGGCTTGCAGTTGTGGCTAGACCTTCACGGTGCCGATCCTTAGAAAAACTAAAGAAAATCATGCAGTGCTGCATTATGCTCCACAGCGTGATGATTAGTGATTACCTAGCAGCCAGAACACTTCCATTCTGTTTACGCGTACACAGGTTCTCGATCTTGATATCGACGTCACAAATTTCAACATCCTCCTATTCACGCATCAGACGCGTTACCTTCTTCGTTTATAGAGAAGTACATAATTGCGATGAATTCCGCCTCTAGCTTTAAGCTAAAAAAGGATTTGGCTGAGCACGTTGCATCTAATTATTAAAGAGAGAGATAAATTCATCTTACTTTATTCTTCTATCAGCGTTTGTTTCTTCATCTACTCTAATACCTGTTTTCGTTTCAGTAAGAGAAACTCTTTGCCAAATTCTGAGAGCCCTTCCGTCGTTGCGCATATCATTGACATTTCGGCTTGCTCTTTCAACGACAGCTGCTGATTTCTCATCAGATCCACCTTTCTTTTCGCTATCTGGAACTGTTCTTTTAATAATTCCACTTGTGCCGTAGTTGCTGCGGTCTATTTTCGTTGCGAGTGCATTATATCTTTGTCAGTTTGTCCTTCTAAGTGAAGTTGCTTCGCTTCTTTTCCCTGCGGACGCAGGACGTAACAAAAGACCGATTACCAGCAGAAGACTGAATGATATCAGCAGGAAGAGCAGGAACATCATCACCAGCGACTGAGTCAAACTCCGCAGTGTTGCTAGAGGTATTCATATGTGCAAGTAAACAAATAAATTAAAAAAAAATAAATAGTGACAAAAACTAAAATTATATAAAGCTTACCAGCTCCCTGTTCGTACACCTCTGGTTCATTTTGTAGACGAGCCCCCTTACGGGGGCGTGGAATGAAGCGCGCACTTCTTTTGAGAAAATCGTAACAATGGTGCAGACAAAAGCTTCAGCCCGAAAGCGCGGCTTTTGCTTGCTTTTGGCACGACCAGACTTCACATCTTCCTCATGTTCACGTGATGCATTACCATTTAACTGCTCTCGCTTTGCTGTAAAACGATTGGCAGCTTCGTCCGAATATTCTTTGTCTGTCGAGCCACTGTGTGATTCAGCTTGAATCTGTAGATGCAGTATGTGTGAAGCATTAGTGCACATTAATGTGTATACAATTTGACTTTGGCGTATACCACGGCCATGCAGGAGGCATAAAGGGCAACGTCAGGTCTAATAAGTCTGGCCCATCGGCTTTGCAGAGCCCCTGTTTTACTTGTAGTTGCGCTGTCTTCTCCTGGCTGACTATACGTCTGATGAGCTCAGTCCCAAAAATGTGTCGCGTCATGGTCGGTGCTGATGCAGCCATCCTCGGAAATGTTGGTGTAGGCTCTGTAGAGGCGGATGTCCTCTTCGTGACCCCACGGAGCTGCGTTGGGCATTGACCTGCCGTCTTCATGATTGAAGATGGGAGTTTCAGTGTGGTGAAATTTGTAGTGCTGCGAAGTGACTAGGAGCCTCCTATTCACTTTGTCTCTTTCGTAGTGCACGATCAATTTTGTGTGGCTACTTAATAGTTACTTTGTGTTCCCGATCAGTTCGCCTTTGGGATTCCATTTTTTGCAAAAGCTCATTTCATGTGTATTTTTTGCGTAGCTTTCAGTACCCTTGGATGTGCTTTAAACGATATATAGACCACATACATTGTTTAACTACATTTTTAGTTTTAGCCAATTGACGCCGCCTTCGCTGCGCTCGGCAGCCAGTAGAACGCACGTATTTGCGCTACATTAGCTAGCCCTAGCCACAGATGGAAGGACGCAGACCAGGCTGCACTAGAGGGAGAGACTAGGCCGCCACCGCTGCGCGGCGGAGTGGCATGGCTTTGTTGGAGATGAGGTTGCCGCAAATTTTAAGTACTTCGTGGTATCGGTTTGCTTTCGCTTA
>NW_003303672.1:331565-332936 GCF_000142945.1 Phytophthora infestans T30-4 | reverse complement strand
CCCCTTTTACCGAAAGGAAGCGAAGTGACCAAGATCGGCTGGGGACTGAGTATATTCATAGGTAGGCTAAGCTGGAGTTAAATAAACAAACTAAAAGTCACCTATAGAAAAGCAATGTCAACGACCTTGGTACCCTGTACCAAACATCTCGGAGTATGACTAGGGGTACACTTAGGGTTACGTACCCCGTTACAAATGAGGTAACGAGTGTCTGCATAGGGGAGGATAGCGGACAGTAGACCTGGGAGATAAAGTAAATCGCTCAGTGATGGCTGTTAGAGCTCATGCTGAAAAGCCTGAAGCGCAATATACCTCAGCTTCAATTAACTAATAATGTAGTAAGAATAAGATTAAACCTGTTCAATTTACCAAATGAATTGTGTATTCAGGTGTTTCAGATAGTAATCATTCCATTAAGCTTACTATTTACTAGTAAAATTTGGCCTTTTCCTTTACAACTGCCAAACGTCTGCCCCCTTTACGAGTAGCGTTATGATACGGATTCGACTGTTATTCTCTATTTCAATTGTTTATTAGTAACTTGCAACAAATAAGCTGCTACCCGCTCCGTCGCTTCGGCGTCATGTAGTCTGATCCGTATGCCTTCTTCAAAAAATATTTGGGATCGTCAAATTCCACTCCGTTGATCGTCACCTGCGAGAGAGGTTTCACTTTGCTGTCGGGAAGAGCGCGGCCATGGTCTCCTTTCCAGAATTCCACATTCCACGCGCCATTTATCTTCTGCTCCATCTTGTACAGGTCCAAATAGGGCACTACATAGTCCTCGGTGATAGGCAAGTCAGGGTCGTACAAAAGCCCAGCCAGAGGGTGCGTTGGGGCAACGCATACTCGCCAAATATTCATGAAAAACATGTGATAACCCTTCCGTCGGAGAGCGTCTATCAACACTTCCTCGTGATGCAAGTCACCGACGAACCCGATGTCGGCGTCTTCGGTAAACGGGATCAACGCCTTGTTACGTACAGCACCCAGTAGCGACCCGAACGCGAGGAACGGAGTGCTCCCAGTAGCTTGAAGCTCTTCGTAGACCTCGACTAGCAGCATATGCAGCACACTAGCGTAGCATATCGACTTGGAGGAGCGAAGATTGAGCAGATCCAAGCGGTCTGGAGTCTCGCAAAACGGTGTGTCCTTCCGACCGGAGATCGGCAAACAGTAGCTGTACTTCTTTAAGTTGCTGGACCAGTCACTGCAGAGACTGGTGTGGTCGTTGCGGAAGACTGGCTCCGGTAGACGACCCATGTCCTTGAGCTCGGAGTAATATCTGTCGTTGGAGTGGTACTCAACGGTGCTCGCGTTCACCGTCGACGCGACACATATCCCCTGGTAGTTTAACAGCATGGACGTAGG